>NC_090997.1:30614469-30917500 GCF_041146395.1 Eulemur rufifrons | reverse complement strand
CTCTCTGACTCAAGGGATCCTAATAGTGTGTGTGTGTATTTGTGTCTATTGTACTCATTTAGTTCTCAGGAATAATTATTAACTTTCTGTATGTATTATAGAATCTAACAATTGATAAGTATAAATGTCACTCTGAAGAAACCTTAAGTAATACACAAATAAAATTCTTTTCCTGGAAAATATAAATTTTATATGCTCTAAGGGCAAACGATTGGTATGCTTAAATACTAAGGACTCTGACTTTATAGGTCATGACAATGAAGCCGTAAGACTGAAGAACTGAACTAAGTATAGTGTCTTACTAATTAATGACTTATGAGCTAGTTAAGACTGCAATTGGCTTTGCTAAATACAATTTAGAATTACTAGGTTCCATATTCTATTACCTATTCCTACCAGTTCCCAAGGGCCTTATTATACTTAACATACTGTAAATGCTATTTGTTAAAACGCTTTTTAAAAGAACATGTTTCATTTGGAAAATGTTAACAGGCTTTTCCCTAGACTCATTATAACTATTAATTCCCGTTCTTCCTTTTTTTTACGTGGTTTTATGAAACGGATGTAATTTTCAAGTTATTCTTTCCTGAGCTCAGGAAAGTGCAGCAGATACTTTTCATATAAGAAAATGAGTGAAAGTAGACAGATTTGATATTAAAGATATGTCATATCTAAAATAGCTTGATTTTGAAGGCAATAGCAATGGGTACACACACACACACACACACACACACACACACATATACAGTTGTCCCTTGTTATCCACAGGGGATTGGTTCCAGACCCCTGTGGATACCAAAATTCACGGATGCTCAGGTCCCTCATATACATTTGCATGTAACCTATGCTCATGCTCTTGAACACTTTAAATCATCTATAAATTACTTACAATACCTAATTCAAAGTGAATGCCATGTAAATAGTTTTTATACTATATTTTATATTTGCATTATTTTTATTTTTATATTGCTATTTTTTATTTTTTTTCCAAATATTTTTGACCTGCGGATGTTTGAATTCATTGATGTAGATACTGAGGGCCAAGTGCATATATGTATGTAAATTTATATATATATATATATATATATATATATGAAGTTTTAGCTTGTTTTGATCAATTTCAATATTCATGCTTAAGATAGAACCTTTATTCATATTTTAGCTAAGATTGTTATATTTCAGTATAGACCTTTTTGCTTTTCTCTTCAATGGAAATAAATTGATATCAGTACATAGAACATATCTTTATAAGACTGGTAATAAATATTGTGATATTCAATAAATCAATCACATATTTCTTCCCTCGGTGAACAATAAATTATTTTACAAAATCTAATTTAGGTGCTAAAATAAATGTAAATATAACAATCATTAGAAATTCAAAACAATAAAGCAGAAGG
Organism: Eulemur rufifrons; assembly: GCF_041146395.1. NCBI lineage: Eukaryota > Metazoa > Chordata > Mammalia > Primates > Lemuridae > Eulemur > Eulemur rufifrons. Next base: position 30,916,100 of record NC_090997.1, on the reverse strand, counting down.
CCTATATATATTGTACAGAGAACAGTGAGACAGGCGTTTAAATAGGAGCCCAGAGACACTCAACTGTATAGTTGGTAAATGGAGTGTCCACTAAGGACAGGCATGGACAGGCACCACGCGGACGGGGGAATCTAAGTAAGAATGCTTTGAAGCTTTCTCTTTCCTGGCATAAATCCTTCTTCTTCTTCTCCCTTCCCCACCCCCTTTTTGTAACAGATCTGTCTATATATACAGTCTATATATGTAGTATAGTATTCTTTTAGAAGCTAGTTATTTCACTTACTCAAAATATTGAAAGACACAGAATTAGTTCTGAGTGACTTGTGATAATTATCTCATCATTCTTGTATGCTGGCTTTCTTTGCCTTTCCAGTGCTAGCTGGTGCTTAATAAAATTTGTTGACTCTACACTCTGTTTTCCATACGCAGAAAATAAATTTTTGTACATAATCTCTTTTCTAAACTGGCTGACAAAATATATTCCCAGAAAAGATTGACTCAAAACTTAAATACAAAACTTAAATATGTTCATTTCAAATAGTTTTATTGAATTAAAATAGTGAGATGGTTTAATCAACATTATTTTTGAGGTTACTCTTTTTCAACTCACCAAAATTTTTCTTTAAATTCCAAAAAATGATTTCACCTTTATTTAGCTAAATCTTATGAATGTTCATTTACAGAGTGTTTCTTAACAAGAGACAGGGTACACATTCTATAATAATACTATGTTGCTTTTTCAATAATTCTATAATCTGATACAGGGAATTCATGTCTCTTACTACTTTTCACCAATGCTTATAACTGTACAGGCAATATCATGATAAATAATAAAAACAAATAAATAGATATTTTCATAAAAATCTTTGAACACACAAATAAATAAATTCCTTATTCAAAAGCAAATGTTCCAATGTTAAAAGTGTCTTCCAGTTTTCAGTGTAATAAAGAGATTAGGGCTATAGTAAGGTATGATGAGGTAGATATTATAGAAACAAAACACATTCTTGAGGTTAGATAAAACCAGTATGGTCACATTTTGGCAAAAGTAGGAGCAGACCTAACAGTTTAAATATTAACCATGATGTTCGAAAGTTATTGCAGAGAGGCTTGAAGTTTTTATTAAATAATCTAGGAAGCCTGAGGCATCTTAGTCGAAAGTGGTTCACAGGGAAGATGAGTATAATTTTTCAATAAAATGAAGGCTGATTTCTTGGGGAAATCAGAAGTTAAACAATAGCAGAAAATACACAAGTTTTGTAGCTGAAAGGATGTGAGTATAAATTCTGTTATGTCATTTACCGACTATATGAACTTGGGAAAATGACATAATCACTTTTTGCTTCAGGATTTTTTTTTGTATGTACAAGTCAACTTTATGGAAACTTTGCAAACAATAAAAAATAAGTACATGTAAAGCATGAGATTGACTTATTTTACTACAGAAAGTATAAAAGTATAATAAGGAAGGCTATGATAGGAATTACCTTCCTTGCCCCTACCCATCAATTATTTAAGTATTTAAAGTAAATGTAAATGATAAGTAGATATAAATTTGTATATAGGACTGAATAAGATCTGAAGCATTTCTTGTCATTCTGGGATGGAAGATTTAGATTTACACCACTGGAGTACCCAGGTAGTCATAAGAAACCTTTTCTGATCCTTGACTTAGTACTTTTGGATGTCATCCCACACCCCTTCCTCTGAGTTAATCACTTCCCTTTGACCTATGTTTATAACTTCTACTGCTGTATGCTACTTAAATTCAGTCTTTCCTATCACAAGATAGGCTCTTATTCACTTGGTCGTCCCCAATGCCTAGCACAAAGCTTGGTAAAGATATGTGCACTAACAAGCAATTTATTAACTCTTATCTTGGATAAATTAAAGAGCGTTTTATCATAAACAAAAGCATAGAATAATATGGCATTCTGTTTCTATATAATACATATGCTCACAACAAATTAATTCATTCGCAACTATAAAAGTTGAAGGAATGTGTTCTCCTCTTATCTGTAAAAAGAGTGATAGTTAACCCTCTTTAAAAGGTAATTCTATAAGAAACTCAATGCCAAGTGGATGGTACTTACATTAGCCAAATGAGCTAGTTCTATCTCCAGAAACGAATCAGTCGTTTTGGGTTCAGGCCTTATTGTGACCACGATGATTTTGGAATTAACGACAGTATAATTTCTGAAACAGAGTAATTATGATTAAAAGGAGAAAGGATTGATGAAAAGCATGAATTCCTACTCCTCAATACATTTTGGGATGATGTTAAGTAAATGCATCCTAAGCAAAAACATTAGGTATTGCAGTGTTATTCATGGAAAGAGGTAGTCAATCTACTGTTATAACGAAGCCCTATGTGGAACTAGAAAACTTTGCAGCGAGTGGGGGGAGCCACTTTAGAATTTTAGATGCAGAAAAGATGAAAAAGCAACAGCACTGACAAGCTTTTGATTACTTAAATCTGATTCACCTACAAAGAGTGATGGATTGTGAATTCAAACCTTCAGGCAATCTTTGAATGATTATAATTTGCTCTCCAGGAGATCAAATACTCTTCTAGCAAAGTGCTGTCTTGGCATTTTTTGGACTATCCCAAAATACGTTACAATAAATAATTGCAATGTGGAATAACATGAGATCGCGTAAAGTTTAAATATAAATAAATCCTGTTCCTAATTATAGACAATCCTTTATTTCAGCAATAAAGATTTACAGGCCACTGCCTTATCTCTCACTATTCTCAATCTAAGAAACATTTGCCTTTTGAAATACCCTACCAAGTGCAGTTTAGTCACAAAGAAGTTATTTTAAATAAAATCATATATAAAACCTACAAGAAATTACCCATACTGTAAATATATAAAGCTGAACCAACTTTTTCTTGCAGATACAGGTTTTTATCCACAATATATAAAATGCTGCAGATCACCAAATTTTTAGAGATGTAAAGATTTGATTATACTTTTAACTATTTGAAGAAATACTGTGTGTGTGTGTGTGTGTGTGTGTGTGTGAGTATATATAGGTAGATAGATAGATAGATTTCATCTCTCCTTTTTGATTTGAAATAAACTACCTGCTCTTCCATAGGGCAGGCACTATTCTGGGGAATTCATATCAGGTTTCAAAGACAAAAATCATTTAGTTTTTTTTCTTCTTTTTTGTTTTTTAAGGCAGGATTGAGAGATAATAAAATTCACCAATTTTAAGTATACAGCTTAATGCTTTTGATATTTGTATACTACCAAGCAAGTGCCACCACAATCAGGTTAGACAACCAGTCTCTCTCTAAACAGTGTCCTGCAGACCTTTGCACTTAATCCCCTCCTCGCCCATGTTCCCAGGCAACCATGGACATGCTGTTACTATAATTTTGGATTTTCTAAAATTTCAATTAAATAGAATCATAACAGCACACAGACTTTTGTGTTTGACTTAATTCACTTAGCATAATGTTTTCCAGATTCATCTATTTTGTTTCTTTTATAGCTGAGTAATGTTCTACAGTAGATCTATTGGATCTATGTGGATCTATTCACCAATTAAGTTAGCAACCTTTTGGGCTACTTCTGTTTTTTAGCCTGCATGAAAAATAGCCCATCATATTTGGGTCATACGAATAATTGTCATACACACTTTCTGTGTGGACATGTATTTTCATGTCTTGGGTAAATACCTGGGAGTGGAATTGCTTGATCATGTTATAAAGACATGCTTAATTTTATAATTCATTGCCATGCTGTTTTCTAAAGTGGTTGTACCATTGAAGTCATGTAATTCTGATATGGTAGAGCAGTGTTGAACCTTGCATTCCTTGTGATAATGTTTTCTTTAATGAGATAGTCCTTGGCACAAGATTTCACCAGAAAAAAAATCCTGAGCTATTTCACAATTGGGAAAATTTATTATATTTAGTAACAGAAACTATAAGCATATTTTGAGTGGGATAACATTTTTTTAACACATTTCTCATGTATTTAGTAATGCCAAATAACAAATTCTTAAACAGTCACGACGTTATTTAGCCTAACAGTAAATAGGAAAAAACAACAAAGCATAAATCTATTTTGCTTTTCTTAGGAGGGAGGTGGCTGCAACAGAGTGAGCTAGTCAACTATTGTTTGTTTCATTTAATACTAAATGAGTCAACTGAAGTTAAGGTGTATTGAGGAGGATATAAAACTAAGCTCTAAATGCCAAATTGCTTTTGCCAAATTATTCTTCCTTGTTTCTCTGTGAGTAAAAGTGATTAGAGAATAGATGAAACTAACAAAGGTAAGAGATGGTTCTGGGAGATTGAACATAACAGCAGAACTGACAGTTCTCCCAGAGCATGGCAAAGTGTACATGGCTTGGGGTTTGGGGGAATACCCATTTTCACCACCAGAAAAATTATGAACATTTCTCCCAGAGGTAGTCAGTCCTGAACAAACAGTGTAAATTCCTTTTTTGGATTAGCCTGAATATGTTTAAGTTCTGGTTTGGCTATTTTAAAAAAAATATTGATGTTTCACTAAAATTCCATCTGACCTTTTACTCTGGTTCTGTTTCTAATCCTATTTTTCTGCTTTTAATAAAGCCCAATGACTTCTTATTTTAATTAATTTTAGGTAATGTTTATACTAGACACGTATCTGTATTACTTTTAAATTGCATAGGTGGATACTCTAGTGCAAAACTTAGATGTGGGTATTCTATATAGGTGTTTGTGATATCGTTAAGCTATTTATGAAGTTCACTGGCTCTGGGAAGCAAAGTCTTCTGTAGGATGTGTTACACTGTGTCAGGTTCCCCAGGTATTTGGCCGTCTTGGTGGAAAAAGTCCTTGGTGGATAGAGTTGGCATTATGGCTTTGCTAAATTGTGTGTGTGTTTGTGGGTGTGTGTGTTTGTGGGGGTGTGTGTGTGTAAATGTGTGTATTGTAACACATTTATTAATAGAAAACATTTGCGACAGGACATTTGCCAATGCCAATTTATTTATGCATATGGTTGTGTACACCTTACTTATGTGAATAATCCCCTGGCCTTATGCCTTAATATAGTAACATGCACCTACAGGATTCATCAGTTCTGTGCATATCTTCTTCCACAAACGTATAAGCTCAATGAGGGCAAGATTAGTATCTATCATTTATATACACTCATTTGCATTATTCTTTGCACATTTTAGTACTTAAAACATGTTTGAATGTCTTGTTGAATAAACAAATACTAAACAAAATATCAAACTTTTTGCTAACTTGATTTAAAATGTAATGTCAGTATCATGGTTTTAAAATGCTTAATGAAGGAAAAATAAGCAAATTTACATTATGCAACAGCTCTCTTTCTAAAAAGTGTATAGTGTACAAAATTATCTTTAATTTATTCCATCAATTTATTCTGATTTGCATAAGTGAATAGCTGGCCCCTGATGTGCCACGTCAAGCTTTGTGATCTACTAATGCTTCCTGGCTGGGTGCACTTTGTATTCACTGCTAGGAAAGCAGATCCTACAGCCAAGTGCATTTCATGACTAAAGTATTAAAGTGTTTTCCTGTCCTTGAGATTTGTGCTAGTTGGTATATAAAACATTTAAAAATATGTGGAGTTAATCATTCAAAGAAGATCCAACTTATTCTTGACAATTTTTGCAGAGTCTTAAAGTGTTTAAGGCACATGAGCTGTATCTTAAAGAGAGTAAAAAAAAAAAAAGTGATTAAAAATTTAATCCAGGCTGGGTGCAGTGGCTCATAACCTGTAATACTAGCACTTAGGATACCTAGGTGTGGGAGGATTGCTTTAAGTCAGGAGTTCAAGACCAGCCTAAGGAAGAGCAAGACCCTATCTCTACAAAAAAATAGAAAAATTAGCTGGACATGGTGGTGGACTCCTGTAGTCTCAGCTACTCAGAAGGCTGAGGAGGAGGATCACTTGAACCCAGGAGTTTGAGGTTGCTGTGAGCTATGATGATGCCAGGGCACTCTAGCCCAGGCAACAAAGTGAGACCCTGTCTCAAAAAAAAAATGCACTCCAGCTGTCTACAAAAGACTCATTTTGACTATGAGAGCATACATAGGCTGAAAGTGAAATGATGAAAAAAATATTTCATGTAAATGAGAACCAAAAGAGAGTGAGGTTGGCCATACTTATATCAAACAAAATAGACCTTAAGTCGAAAATTGTCACAAAAGACAAAGAATGACAAAATGATCAATTCACCTGGAAGATATAACAATTAAAAATATATGTGCACCTAACAGCAGAACGCGCAAACATATAAAGCAAACATTGACAAAATCAAAGGGAGAAATAAACAGTAACACAATAATAGATTTCAATACCCCATTATAATAATGGATAGATCAACTAGACAGAAGACAAATTAGAAAACAGTGAACATAAATATTATAGAACAATTGGATCTAACAGACACATACAGAGCACTCCATAAAACAGGAGAATATACATTCTTCTTAAGTACACATGAACATGCTTGAGGAAAGATTACATCTTAGGCCACAAAGCAAATCTTAACAAATTTAGAAGACTGAAATTATATCAAGTACCTTTTCTGACTACAATGGAATGAAAGTAGGAATTAATAAAAAAGGAAAACTAACAATTTCACAAATATGTGGAAATTAAAGAACACACTCTTGAACAACCAGCGGATCAAGAAAGAAATCACAAGAAATATTACAAAATATCTTGAGACAAGTGAAAATGGAAATATACCATAACTTATGAGATGCAATAAAAACAGTACTAAGAGGGAAGGAAGTCTATAGCAGTAAACATGTACATTAAAAAAGAAGAAAGATCTCTAATCAAGAACCCAACTTTATACCTTAGAGAACTAGAAAAAGAACAAAAGCAAACCCAAAGTCAGCAGAAGGTAGGAAATAATAAATGCTACAGCTGAAATTAAAAAAAGAAAATAGAAAAATCAACAAAACTAAGAACTTGTTTTTTGAAAAAAAAAATCCACAAGACCCTTGGGTAGACCAAGAAAAACAAAGAAAATACTGAAATAACAAAAATTAGACACGAAGGAGGAGATGTTATAACTGATGTCACAGAAATAAAAAAAGGATTGTAAGAGACTATCATGAACAATTAATTACATGCCAACAAACAGGATAACCTAAACTAAATAGATAATATTTTAGAAAAATACAACCTATCAAGACTGAATCACGAAGGAAGAAAATTTCCGAATAGACCTATCTAATCAAAAACCTCCAAATAACAAAAAGCCCAGGAAACCAGAAGACTTCACTAAAGGATTCTACAATACATTTAAAGAAGAATTAATAAAAATCCTTCTCAAAGTCTTCCCAAAAATTGAAGAGTAGAGAACATTTCCAAACTCATTTTATGAGGCCACCATTATCCTGATACCAAAATCAGACAAAAATACTAAAAAAAAGAGAAAACAATGGACCAATATCCCCAAAGAATATTGATGCAAAACTCCTCAAGAAAATACTAGAAAACTGAATTTAGCAACACACTGAAAAGATTGTAACTATGATCAAGCAGGATTTAGTCCTGGAATGCAAGGATGATTGAACATATGAGAGTCAATCAATGGACTACATCACATTAACAGAATGAAGGAGAAAAACTACATGATCATCTCAAGTGATACATTTGACAAAATTCAATACCCTTTCATGCTAAAAATACTCCACACACAACTAGGAATAGAATGAAATTACCTCAACATAGCAAAGACAATCTATGTAAACCCCACAGCTAACATCATACTTTATGGTGAAAAACTGAAAGCCTTCCCTCTAAGATCAAGAATGCCCTCTCTTGCCAGTTCCATTCAAAGTAGTGCTGAAAGTCCTAGAAAGAGCAATTAGGAAAGCAAAAGGAATAAAAGGCACACAATTTGGAAAAGAAGAAGTAAAATGATCTTTGTTCTTAGATGACATGATGTTATGTGTAGAAAACTCTAAATATTACACTCAGGCACACATACACACAAATCTTTTAGAACTAATAAACAAATTCATCACACTTGCAAGATACAAAAAATCAATACACAGAAATCAATTGTGTTTCTATACATTAACAACAAATAATACAAAAAGGAAATTAAGAAAATAATCCAAAAAGGAAATTAAGAAAATAATCCAAAAAAAAAAAGAAAAAAGAAAATCATCCCATTTAAATAGCATTAAAAAGAGAAAAACAACTTATAAGTAAACTTAACCAAGGAGGCAAAAGACTTATACACTGAAAACTATTAAAATAATACAGAACTAACAGGCCACCTAAAATGTAGCCAGGCAAAATACAGTACAAAGACATTAATGGTTCAATGAGAGTTATTAAAACCACTATAGTCTTTTTCCATTTTTAGATTTATAGTTCATGTAGTTTCAAAAATTACAGCTTTCCTAATTGTTTTAAATGAACCCTTCAACTTAAATAAAACCAAATAAAATAGATGACTTCATATATTCCAGGAATTGAGAACTTCATGAAAATCTTTAAGCTAAATACCTTTGCTTTAAAAACTAAAATCATCTGACAACTGCTAAAAAGTAGGGTTGAGTTTACTTAGAGCTTTGAAATTGGTTAGAATACCAAGTTAGGTTTGCTAAGAGATGTAGAACCTAGAATTACAAAATTGCTAAGTGATAGGGATTTAAGTTCACTTTTAAAAGATGTGGCCAAATGAAGCCCAGATTTTATAAATGATACACGGACTATATAACATTACAATGTTTTATACTATTAGTCATGCCAATTTGTTATCTCTATGGATAATTTAAATTGGTAATATTTTCATGATAGGGCATTCTAAAAGGACACAGAATGTCACAAAACTACAATATTGTACTGCATAGCATAGTAAGAATGAAGAAGCAAGGTTCGAAGTTCAGGTCCTGAAGCTAACAAGCATGTGCTCTTTGGAGAGCTGACTGCCTCAGGCTGATTGCCTTCAGAGTACATTCATGTCAAAGTGATTATGTCTTCGTTTTTCTATTATTTCCAATATTATGTAGTTCAATTTCTTTTCCCATTTGTGTTTAATTCTTATAATATTAGGAATTTAAATGAGTTCCACTTCCTAAATATATAAAAAATTTCTGCATCATTTATCTTTATTATGTTAGTGCACTTGACAGGAAATTCATGTGATTTTGCATTACTGAAATTTGTTCTTTTCTTAAAAAAATAATTTTCTAACCACTATCGGCTTATAAGAACACTGTAGTTTTTATTCATCTGCATTTTTCATGGCATTTTAATACTACAGAGGAATTTACGTATAATTTTAGTTATATCCTTTACGATGTCTTTAATGTGAATTGCTACATAAAATGCATTTTTTTACAGGACTGCATTTTTTCATATGTCTTACCGGGAAATCTAAACACTGCTCACATTCTCAGAAGTATTGTGATTTTCTTATAAAACTGAAACTTGCGTTTATTAAATGATTTACAGAATGTCTTGTTTACAGCCATTTCTTGATTTCTTGGCTTGAGTATAAACTTGGATACACTTTTCTTTCTCCTTAGAGATGATTTCCTTAAAATAAATTCTTAGATGTACAATTGCTATATCAATGACAGTATACTTTCAGATCTCTTGGTATTGCCAAATTGGCCTCCAAAGAAAATGTTAAAAAATGAATTAAATTTCTCACAGCAGTTTATGAACTTGCCAGGCTATGGATGTTTGCAAATTTTTTGATGTGAGTGGGTTCGTGTGTCAGTCTTACCTCCCTCAGAGGATCCTATAGACTGGGCTGGCCAGCCTTTGTCTGCTAGGCACATAAGTGGTCATGAGGGCTGGGGGGGTGGGGGACGGTGTGTGTGACAAACTCAAGCCTTGGCACTGACAGCCTGGATTGGGAACACGGGGCCAACTCCAGTGTTCCCTGAGACTGCCCACACATGGCCACTTGCTCCTGGCTCTAAAACATTTTCTACAAAAGATACATGTATATTCACACATTATCTTAGAATTCCGTGAGTTGTACTGCTTAAAAGTATCAATATTAGCAGTATAGAGGCAGTTAGATATAGTAGAAGAGACAAGTTGAATTAGAACTGTTACCTACTAGACATGTATTCTTGGGCAGGTCACTTAAGCAATAAGAATCTCATTTCTCTCATGTATAAAATGAAATTTCTAGATGAAACTAAACTTGAACGTTACTTGCAGCATTAATATACTGTGGTTCTGTAATTTTTATCTGTCAGAAATTATTCAGAAGAAAAAGAAAAGTGGGAGGCTAAGAATAGCATATATTTAGTTTGGACTTGAGTGGAGCACATTTCTTTCAGTTGAAGTAACAATTTGAATCTTTTTAAAAGAGAAGTAACTTTAAAAGAGAAGACAGTCAAACAGTAAAATAAAAATTGCAACTTGAAGGGTAGTTGAATGTATTAATACATTAGGGTGAGAGAAGAAAAGACAGCTAAATAAAAGAGCATCAACATGCAAAATTTTCATGTCTTTCTGTGAAGGAAAATCTCTAAATTATATCTATTCAAAACATTGTATCAAGTCCTCTTTTATAGTCCTTACAAAGGATACTATGAAAATGATTATCACAAAATATAAAACAGTAAACCTAACATTATTCCGTGTTTGGGAAACTTGGCTTCAAATATTTCAACTGATAATTAGTAAAATAATCACCAAGGAAAATATTTCATGAAAATTTATAAATAACAACTAAACATAAAGAACAAATTTGTATATTTTTTCATGTTGAATAAGAAGATATTTCCTTTCTCATTGGGTTCAATTCACACAAACTTATACAATGAAATAAAATATATGTATTTTATTCCTTTGCTCCTAAAATATTTTCCTACTGTAAACACTAAACTTCTATCTACCTTATTTTTTTTTAAAAGATGGCTTATATAGGATATTCTATCAGATAGAACAATCAATTATCACAGCAAAAATTCCCTGACCCTTTAGTATTTACTAAAGACTGTTCTGGGAGTTTTGATAGTGGAGGAGATTTAAAAGAAAGTACCATTAGTGGGATTGCTGCTCAGTAAATGTTTGCTGACTGACTGAAAGGGTCACCTTTGTCCATTAAAAGGTGCATTCTTATTTAGCAGACTTATACTTGGTACAGCTATCACTAAACTTTCTGGAAGAAATTTTCGAAAAGGAGAAAAACAAGCTTGGGAATGTTTATTGGTCACATTATATTACTATATGAGATAAAAAAAAATGAGAAGTAAATGCTAGCATTTCTTTCACCTTTCAAAGAGCATGTAAACAACCATTTCATCCTGAGCATTTTATTGTCATTATTTCTAGTCGATAATCTAAATATAAATATAGTTATCCTATAGTCATTTACTGAATTACTTTATAGATAGAAAGTATGAATATTTAAAAATATTTGTAATTCTTATACAGAGCTTACTAAAGAATATGTAGAAATCTCCACAATAAAAGTAGAATTTTTGAAGTTGGAAAAAAATTTTAAAGTTTAATTCCCACAGTTTACATATAAAAATGTCAGTGACTTGCCCAATGGCCTATCTGAATCTTTTTGTGTCACAGGTGGTATTCGGGGAGCTGTGCCTACAGACTGTTCTCTGCTACATCCATTGAATCACTCATAATATATCTATTAATCTATCCATAAGCTGTAAGTGACCAACTGCCTCTACCATTATTTTTTTAGAAATATGTAACCCTAATTAAATGTTTCTTTTTATTTTTACCAGAGGGTGATATTCCTTGGGAAATTTCCATTTACCTTGACTACATAAATTTATAAAACCTAGAAAATCTTTACTTCATTTCTGTAGGTGAATGAGTTCTATGACATTATACAGAACAAGATTAACTATAATATAACTTTGCTGGATATCTAGGAGGAAAACTAATTAATAATCTAAAGCATTTTATATTGAATATTTTATTTGCATTCACTGTATACCTCAGAAGTAAATAGGGTGAATGTATTTCTATTTTAAAGTTGAACTGAAGGCAGAAGATTGTTGAGTGACTAGACCGGTTTATAAAACTCTTGTCATGTTAAATTAAAATTAAAACACAGGTCATCTGATTTTAAGTTAATGTCTAGTCTAGAATTCTTAAAAAAAAAATCTTTACACAAATGGACTCCCTGTGGAAATAAGTGTATAACTTTGGTTATCTGGGCACTTTTAATTGTAGCACATCTCTCCTCAAATAAACATCATATGCAAAGATAAAGGCAATGTGACTATGAATAGATTTTATCTGTAACTGTACATACCAATAAGTCTTAATAAAATCAGTGGAAAAGTTTAGACTAAGCCCAAGTAGTTTCAAAAATTTTTTATTAGCGAAACCAAACCAAACACAAATCTATCCAAATTTAAGAAGCCCAAATTTCATCCAAAAGAGAAGGGAGTTAAAGAAAATTCAACTTCTTATGGTTGTCTCTATGGTTGAAAGAGAACCTACATTGCATACATCGGGGCTCAGGATGACTTACCATCTATATTAATAACGTGCCACACAGAAAGATTTTTCTCTAAGGAATCACGACTAGTTACTACTGCTTCCTTGGAAGATGTTTTTCTGCTGGACTGAACTCTAATTGGTTCTATTTATTAAACTATTTGTTGTACCCTTGGTATAACTGTTCACATCCTTCATATTCTATCCTCCCTAAAAACTCAAAGCTTTATTTATGAGGGTGTGAGAAAGAGTTCAGTTCAACTGGGACTGTGTTTAACTAAAATGTAACTTTGTCTCAATCCTCCAAAATGAAGTGGTGTAGAGGAAACAGGTAATTGCCAGGGGTAACAATATAATCTAGAGAGATGTGAACAATGTTTTCTGTGAGATTTGTTAAAGGAGATAAGACAGTAGAGCAAATAAATGAATGTTGGTAGAATTACTATTTATAATTTTGTTAACGTCTGAGAGGAAAGAAATCAATGCCCTTCTGCCAAAAATAGTCCTCTAAATGAACAGCCCCTTTTCTTAACATAGTTGTAATTGAAAATTTATTTGAAAGCAAATTGAGATCTTGTGCAAATAAAGAAGAAAACCGTGTCCTCTCAGCCATGATGACACTCCTTTAATTTTATATAATGTTGATGAACAGTACCATTAGCTACAAATAGAGAAAACAGATTAATTTTACAATGACCCATTCTATTATGTGGATTTGGGATTTTTCTTTCTTACTTTCTCTTTTTTTCAGTTGAAGGAAAGTCATGATTAGTTACAACAGAATTGCAGGGCTATAATCAGACACGAAAATTGTCTTTTTAGTTGTTTTTACATGCATAATACGCTAATAACCTGTTCATTAAATTGGTATTTTCTACTTCATTTAAGAAAAAGCCCTTTGTATTATCAAAGCTTGTTTGACTATTTTCATAGAATGAGCTATAATCACATTTTGGAATGATTTACAAAGATTACAACAGCTTATTACTTTGCAGCTTACCTCAAAGTGGGCAAAATTAGATCTAAGTTTTTGTATAGGACTGCTCCAAGAACAAATACAGATGATTCATCTAATTCTAGAAAGAATAAAATTAAAAATATTAGCAAAACAGCAAGAACAAAACTATATCTTATAAAACTTTAAACTGTTAGTTACAAGGGGATTTCAGTACTTGATGCAAAGGAGAAGCTGGGTAGAAGAAATGCATTCCTAACCATGCATGCTATCCCACACACCCTGCACATTAACATGTGTTTTTGATGGTTTTGTGTCAGGAAGTAATTTTCCTTTAGCAGGCTAAGACAAGAATCTGATTTAGTTTCTGTTAAAGAGTTTATATTCCCAATGATATGGGGAAAGAAAGCTAATTCTCTTTTAGAGCATTACCTTTTAGGATCAAAGTCTCCAAAGAGAGAATTAAGAACGCAATGTCACTTTTGAAAAGAGCCATTAGTTTTAGAGCCCATTGAAAATGTTATTAAAAGTTAATTTTTTCTTAAATTTGTTTTTATATGCCAAAATAATACCTTCAAACCAAAGCACATTTTTTTTCTGTGAGGCAGAAATAAAAGTGACTTTGTATAGAAAATGCAACACATTTCAATACCTAAGTTAAAATACTTGGCCACATGCTTTACATTGGGAAAAGATCATCAGCATTGAAAATTGATCATGTCAAGCTCCGGCAATAATTTGAACTTGTTTTTTTTATTTTCCATTTTAATAGATACTTTTTTTCCAATAAGCTCAGAGATTTAGAAACCAAGCGTAAGTTGTCTATATTTACAAAATTAGTTTAGAATCATCATTACCGACTATTTTCAAATTGTTTAATGTACGAAGATTTATACTAGTATCTCATTAGATGTCCTTGTCACAGATGTTTTGTTTGAGCTCAAATTATTTCACATACTTACCTTTTGATGACACAGGAGTGAAAATGCTTTTTGGAATGACTACCCTATCTTCCGAGTTTCTTGCCCAGTCAACCATTCCCTTCCGTCCTTTCATTGGGAAGTTGATGTCTGTTAGAACAGAGGCTGCAGGAAGTTTCTGAATGCTAGCCACTAGTTAAAAAGAGAAATAATAATGTCAAGTAATCTTGCTTTACTTTGTAGTGTAATCGAAATCGATCAACATAAACCTTGAAGTATATTCAAAATAAAATTTCAAGTCAAAATGACATTTATCAGAGCAACAAACTAGACTATATCTCATTTTTATATAATATTTTTCATTAAGGTTGCAGATGCTTTCACTTATCCTTCTAGGTTTTTGTTGCTTTCAGCAGGAATCATACAATGATGTTCAATGATGGAGTGGATATTATGAGAGTATCAACAAGTACTTCTATACTGGTTGTTCATGGTAGGTCTCCATCCCAAGTGTTAGAAGTTCATATTGTATGAAATAGACTGACATTTGCATTTAAACCTGAATTTTGTGTTGAGAACAAATTTTCTGCATTTTCTTCAGAACAAATTTTTCATAGATTAGATGGGCTACTCTGAAGACATGGAGAACAAAGCCATATTGCTCTGGGAGACAGAACTGTCAGAATCTAAACAGTAAAGTACCAATAATGTCATAACTACAGAACCAAATAATATGCAGATGCATTCATCAAATTGATTAATAATAACAAATAATACTTAAGACTTTCCCCTAAAATTAAAATTAAAAAGTAGTGAAAGTATATACATTAATGGAGAATTGTATCTTTACTAGCAATAAGTATAATATATCTGAAAAAAATCATGAATGATATGTTTAGTAATGTCTGAATATATTTTTATTCTATGAAGTAGTTATATACACATTTGTATAAAATTTTATTATATATGTATAGTAAAATTATGATAAATACTTATGCACTTACATATTATATACATTTTCAATTACGAAGTGTAATTTGTAAAACTTTTATGTAGGTCCATGCTTGTACTACATTAAAGCTTCAAGTGTCCCTTGGAGGATTTAAATGGAAAGATGACAAGGAAACTGTAAAAGCTATCACAACGGAAAAGCTAAAGTAAAAAAACCTATTAGGCTCCTCATAAGATTTCATTTGAAGGAATTTGTAATTTAAATTGAGAGGATGAAAATTAAGAGTTTAACATTATTATTTGTATAAATATATTACTGCACCACTAGCTTCGTTTCACATTAAATTGGTTATATATTATTGCATCACATTAGTGAAATTGTACTTTATTAAAGCTCTTTCAGGCTATTACACAATCCATTATCAGCATAGGATGGAATTTCATTTGGCTTGTAATTTGACATACTAAGCTTAAAAATGTATTTTGTAACTAAATGTTGAAGGAAAGAAGATACTGGGTAACATATAAATTAGTTATGGATGCTGAATGCTGTTTTTAGATAACAGCTCTAATTATTCTAGTTTATTTACATTCTAAAACAATATCCTTTTTGCTACCAATATAACCCAGTCCATACCTGCTAAAGGATCCAAGTCCCTGCTGTATACAAATGGACAGGTAAGCAGCACATTAGCAGCACGTTCTTTCTTGAGTCTCCTAAGCTTTATTCAACATGCAAAACTAAGTACATCTACTTTCAAATTCTTTGACTCTAATTTTGGTTGTTTTGAGGTTTAGAAGAAATTTGTTTCACCTCTGCTCTAAAAACTGAAGAAATAAAGTTTTCTGACTGTAATACAACTGGTTTCTATTATTAATATAAAGGAAAATAAATAAGAGATAAATTATTGGACTCTGAGGTCTAATAATTTTTCTGTTTCAATACAAATGGAATAGAAAACAAACAAACAAACAAAAAGAAATAAAAAATGGAGGAAGTATATTCTGTATCAACTATATATTACTTTACCCTTAATAAATGCTAGCCTAACACCATACTCATAAAACTATAAATTGATATAGTTATACATTCATGTATCTCACTTTATGAAGGACATTAATTCTTCACCTAGAGGTACATTAGCTGTTAAATTATGACTATATGGATTAGACTTGTACTTTTGAACATAGTCTAGATTAAAGAAATGTAAAAATCAATTAGGAGCAGTAATTTGTGCAACAAGTCCTTTAAATTGTACTAGTCTCTAGCACGGGGAGTTTATTCGTTAATTATACTAGGAATGTCTTGGGTTTTTTTTAAATATTAAAAGCATACATAAGTTTCAAGTGGTTTGAGATTTTTGCCTAGATGGTAACTAAGTTACTGGAATATGTCTTTGTTTCTTGAGTTATTATATTTTTAATTTATTTTTAATTAGAAAATCAAAATTGAATATATTTATCACATACAGCATGTTGTTTTGAAATATATATACATTCTGGAATAGCTAAATTGAGCTAATTAGCATACACATTACCTCACATACCTTTCATTTTTTGTGTGTGATGAGAACACTTAAAATCTACTCTCTGAGCAAAGTAGTTCATAAAGCAAGATTATACTTTCAATAAATCCATTATGAAAAAGATATGACTTAATAGACTAATGGGATTCAAATGCTACTCTTCATGTTATCAATATACATGTTCTTTAAAATATGAAACATTTAAAATGATATATATTTACCTTGAACCTAGCTAGGCAGATATCTAAGACGACATTGTGATTCTCCATGACCCCTAAGAGATCAATCAGAAAATCTATTTCCTTATAGCAAATGAAATTTAAAGGTGACTTTTGCTTCCTTCTTTCAGTCCCTATTCCAGACACAT
This sequence comes from Eulemur rufifrons, assembly GCF_041146395.1. Taxonomy (NCBI): domain Eukaryota; kingdom Metazoa; phylum Chordata; class Mammalia; order Primates; family Lemuridae; genus Eulemur; species Eulemur rufifrons. Next base: position 30,898,929 of record NC_090997.1, on the reverse strand, counting down.
GGATCAATCCATGAGGATTGAGGAATTGAGGAATCCCTTTCCTTCTTCACTGACTTTAACTGTTCAAAACCCCTAGGTAAAATTTAGATGCAGTTACAGTCTTTAGGGAAATGGGAAGCTCATATTTTAAGTGAATACCAAAGAGGTCAGCTTTAAAAATTAATGCCTTAAACTACATCTGAGTAAATATCTGCCTCATGCTGACAAACGGACACAAAAGTGCACAATCTACATACCCTGCTTCTGTAACAACTGCTGAATTAAACCAGTCATTGTGGGTGTTTAGATGATGGAGCAACTTTCCTCAAAAATTGAAAATCTTTCTTACAGAAGATTAAAGTGCTTAAAATAAATCTCAAAGGACTCAGTATCCCTGAACAAACAGGCACATCTTGAATGCTCCAAGAGTTACCCTAAATTCACTGTATCATGTTTTCATTACAACATTACATTTGATTTCTTATGCAATAAAAATAGGTGACTCATCACTAATAAACCTGGGAGCAAAACCAGCTGCACTTCCATTTTGCAATTTTAATACTTCCATTTTGAATTTGGATAGGCAGCATACAATTCCTTTGAGAGCATCATGCCTTTTATTGGCCAAGCTCTCGAAGGACTCAGGTTCAGTATAGATTTCTGTTCATCAGAAAGTGTAAGGGAATTTTTGCAGATGGGTCTCGAAGCACATGAGCCATTTTTCCTGGTAACCATTGAGCACTTCTTTCATTAAACAATGCAGAATAAAGTTCTAACCTTGTTCTTGAGGGAAATCATGATGTTTTAACCCTTTGCCCTTACTTAGGTCCTGGAGCATGAGGATTCTGTCTTATTTATCCTTGTATTGTGAATGGTCCACATAAAAATTGGAGGCAGTTAATCTAATACATTGATTACATTTCAGGAAGGAATGGAGGGCATAAGGAAGGAAAAGGCTAGCAGGAAGAAAGCAGGAGTGTCTGGATGAGGCCTGCAGAGATTAGCAAAATGGACAAAGGCCAAAAAAGAACAGTAGTCACTGGAGTGGCTTGCATGTGGACTTTGGATCTGGACCCTGGATTCAAATCTCTGATTTTTTAGGGTAACCATACAACCTAGTTTTCACAGGTCTGTTCTGGTTTACCTTTGCTGTTATGTGTAATTATTAAAAGCATCCCCTATCAGTCTCAAAAGTCTCAGTTTGGAAGATAAATTACATGTTCATCTTCTAAGTTATGTGACTTCAAGCAAATTACCTAGCCTCTCTGTGCCTGAATTGTCTTCTGTAATATGAGAATAATAATATTGTCTACCTCTGGGGGCTGTTGTAGGAGGAAATAAGTTACTGACAAGAGCTGAGAGTAGTGCGTCTGTTAACAGTGTCTGGAGCTTGGATGGTCCTATGTAAATGTTGCCTATTATTATCGGAGCAGGTTTTCCCATAGTCAAATCCAAGGGAACTTCCCCCACTATGTGTTCATATCATATGATAAAGTATTCGACTTTCATAGCAAACGTTATCTTTTTGTGGTCCCTCAGTGACTCTAGACATGAGATTATGTATTCAAAACTTTATGTTGAATATATTCATATAACCAAAGGCAGGAACCACACTTAAAATAAATAGAGCTCATCCTTTAGTACTTAAATGTACCACTTAGGGAGTTGAATAAGGGTTTCTTTTTACTCAGCCTTGTTTCTTTTTCTTTTATTTTTTCCTTCCTCCCTTCCTTTCTTCCTCCCTCCCTTCCTCCTCCCTTCCTTTTTTCCTTCCCTCCTGATAGATTCTGCCAGAGGGAAGAGCCTGCTTTCTCTGGTTATTCCAGTACACAAGGTTAGCTAGGTTAAAAATATATTGCCTCAACAGAGTAAGAGAACTACTGCATCATGAATGATAAATTCAGTATTTCCATTGCAGCTAAGACCACAGACTACAAAGAGCACTTCAAAAGCACTACTTTTAAGCATTGACCTAAGTGTTAATGCCACAAATCAAATTCTTTAGCACGCGATGTGCTGTAAATGATTAGAGGAAACACCCAGGCAATGGCACCTTATAACCATAAACAACCGTGTAAGGGGATACAGAAGTTTAAGGGCTGCCCTAAAATCTGCCCTTTTCATTGTTTCCTTATATTGATGTTTCTAATATAGTTGAAGTTTGCATCATTTTTCATGTTGATTCAGAGGGAACAACTTAAAAACTGAGTCTTGATTCATCAATATTAGAAAATTGCCCAGTAATAAAAATGGAATTGCTTGTGGAAAACATCGCTCAATATTAATAGATGGTCACCTGCACAGTTTTGAAATTCTGTAAGAAAAATATGGGGTTGGGGAGAATGATGCATTATTGCCTCAGTGTGTTAGAAAGCACCTATTAGTCTTGCCAGTGTATCCCTAACAAACAGATAGAGACTGAGCCAAGTCTGCATGTAGTATGACCCCTGTGGCATTTAACATTAAAAAAAACCCCATGATTTTTATATTTATATAGCAATGCTGGCTGAGTCCCTCGTAAAATATTGAGGGCCCTTGGGAAAAAGAAAAGGATAGCTGACATTTATTAAAAACTTGTATGACCTTGATACTCTTCGTTTATTCCTTAATTAATTCAACAAGTATTTATCAAATGCCTCCTCTGTGCTAGGCACTTCTCTTATCACAGTACTTGTTCAGATGCTTTACACATGATATCTTATTTAATATTCAAAACATCCCCATGAGGTATTTTTATTATCAATATCCTTATCATTATCATCAGGATGCTCATTATACAAATGAGGGAGCAATCTCTGTTTAAGCTACTTCCCTCAGGTCATAAGTGGGAACATGACTTGAATCCCAGTATACCTACTCAGAAGTCCATGATTTTGCGCAGTGTGGTGCAGTTTGATTTTACCTAACAAATTAATGGCAAATTTATTTTGCCTCATTGCATTATTTTTCACTAATTATGTAAGGCAGCAATAATGATCTTATTTGAAGAAATAAAACACCATATGTCTGTCAGGAGATCAAAACTAGATACCGCTGAAGAATGGTGGTTATCAAAAGGGGGTATAGATACCCAGTTTTAATTTGCCTGGCATAGTCTTTATGTTCTAACATTTCTATGAAAACTCATGATTTGGGATTTTGCAGCAGTATAGATCTACTGCTATAGATCTATAGCAGTGATCTATAGGAAACATTCAGATGTTTATACAGACAGATTTTTAGTTGTTCTTCTCTATACTTGCTTCCCTCATTTATTCTGTCTTCTTTCCCAAAAGGCTGGGATTGAAATGTTGAGGGCCACAGAGAAGGAACAGGACTGCAGGAGAGTAACAGGTAGCCATCACCTCCCTGGAGATAAAGCAGCCAGGCAGGGGCCTCCGCAGGGCCCACGGTGCTCTGAGAGAGAGCTCCACCAGCCCCATCTCCACCATCACCCTCACACAGTTTAAGGTCCCCAAATCCCAGCAGCTTCCTCACACAGAGATTCAGATGAGAAACACAAACAATCATCCCATTAGGAGTTTATAATTTTTTTTTTTTTTTTTAGAGAAAGAGCAGTATTCTCTGATACTCAAAACTAAAAGGGCAGTCAGAAAGTACCTACGTGGCATTTTAAAGGTTATTTTTTCAACTTACTAGTTTCTAATGATGTATTATACATATTAAAACATTAAATAATTAACCATTTTGCATATTCTTTTCTGGCATCAAAATGGCAAAAACATTTGTGAGTCATCAGGTTCAAATTCTGTTTTTTATCCAAAGCCATACACGTGACTTATGTTCAAGATGAATTGTCTCAACCAAGCGTATGGCTTGAAAGCTAAAAATAAAGTTTTATTGGAACACAGTCACACCCACCCATTTACATATTGTAAAAATTGTCAGAATCAAAATGGAGTCACTTGTGTCAAAAAACAAAAAAACAAAAAACTGACAAATAGTTCAGGGGACGGCCATGAAGAGAGGGTTTTCATGCATAAATTCCTGATAACAAGAACAATCCCAAAAGACTCTGCAAAAACCACAACCTTGCAGAGAGGTCATCACGACCTTACACAAAAATATACTTTTGCAATGACGTCTGTCCAGTAACTGTCCAACTCCAGATGGGCACCACTCTTGTTACTGATCCTTGTAGTCAAGGATAATTATCTCAAAAAATGAAGTAATCCTCCTCAATTTCCCTTTAAAAACCTTTGTCTTCCTTTCCTTTTCTGAATACACACATAGTTTACTATGGCATGCATATTCACATTGCAATTCACACTCCCGAATGAACATCATCTTCTTTCAGAAAGCCTCTCTCTCTCTGTCTGTTATCTACCTTCACAGTAGTATTCCCATCTGTTTACATGTTATAATGGCAGAGTTGAGTCGTTGCAATGGAGACTCTGCAGTCCACACACAAATCCTAAGGTAATTTCCTATCTGGCCCTTTAGTGAAAGAATTTGCCTGTCCGGGTCCTCAACATAGAGTAGTCCCCCCCAGTAGCTGCAGGGGATAGGTTGCAAGACCCCTGACATATGCCTGAAACCACAGATATAACTAAACTAAATATATACTGTGCACAAATTTCTTTTTCCTTCTTCACAGCTTCACAGATAAAAGATTCATTCTTACTAGAGATCTTAGCAATCACAGTATACAATTATTTTTTTCTTTCCTTATTAATCAAGAATTTTCACCTTTTTACTTAAAGGAAGCACTTTATGGCTTCTCTGTGGCATATCTGAATTGCCAGCATCACTACTCTGGTACTTTGGGGCCTTCTTAAATAAAATAAGGGGTACCTGAACACAAGCACTGCCATACCCCAATGGTAAATCTGATAAATGTGCTGGTTACTAAGTGCCTAATGGCTGGGCAGCATAGACAGTGTGGATACACTGGACAAAGGGATGGGATGATTCACACCTAGTGCAGAATGGAGTAGAGTGTTGTGAGATTTCATCTTGCTACTCAGAATGGCATGCAATTTAAAACATATGAATTGTTTATTTCTGGAATTTTCTGCTTAATTGTGGACCATGGGTGACTGCCTATAACTGAAACTTTGCAAAGCAAAACCTCGGGAAAGCAGAGCCTATTGTACTTAAAAAGAGGCTATTTTTGAAGATGACAATTTTTCTTCAGAAAGAAATATAATTTCATAGTTACATCATTTATTGTATTATCTAGTCCATATTTTTTCTGACTACCTTATTCTTTCCATGTTACACAGAATATAATGGGCAGATTTAAGCTGATTACACCAGTTTTCTTTCAGTTTTCAAAAAGAATACGTTTGTGATCTTTTAGAAACAGATACTTATAAATGATCATCTTCTATACACAAGTCGTTTGTACTTGAATTCTAACGTGAACACAAAATAAAATGTAATAGGGGAAATCATTTTTCTGTGTGTACCTGAAAAGTAAAGACAAATCAATATAAAAACTTCTTTAGAAAATAAATCCCCCCTCTTTCCTCAATCAGTAAGGTTCAAAAAAAAAAAAAAAAGCATTTCTGCAGAGGAAAGAGAATTAAGTGATAACTAACCACAAGTATAAGAGAAGGAAAGCTTTTGTGTATAGAGCATTATCAACTCATTCTTTCCATGGTTGTGTGTGTTTATGATATTGTTTTGATATTCAGGGTTGATTAAACCTTATTAGAGAAATAATTCAGGAATCCATGAGAAGTCAGGCACCAAGGCAGGCAGAAAACAACAACTGGAGGCAACAATACAAGGGCTTCCCAAGACAGTGAATCATCCATTCCCAGAAGAGCAGTAACAATGGGAAGTGCTATAATTTGACAAGAGAAAAGAGATCATTGCAGACTGAAGAGTTCATTCTGTAAATTTATTTATCCAACAAATCTCTATGGAGCCCCCAGAGTGTTCCAAGGACCATCCTACCACTGAGAATTTAACAAGTGAACAAGATACACAAAGTCTTTGCCCTCAAAGAGCTCATGGTCTAGTAGGGAATACACCAAATTGTTAAGTGAATAAACAGTTCAGATAATTTCAGATGGTGATAGGTCCCATCATGAAGGAAATGACTGAAAATGCTGAGCACGGTTAGTTGGCCTAGGAAGCCCTCTGTGTCTCAGTACTTCCACACTGTGGTTTGACAGACAAGAACAACTAAGGGAGAGGTAACCTCCTGTGGAGACTCAGAGTCTGGACCAAGGTGTGAAATATTCCGGAAGTATCAGAATGGTGAAAAGAAAGAAAAGTACATTCTGAGCAGAAGAAATGGCATGAACAAAGGTATGAGACAAGGAAACTTAAGATGTCCTAGAGAAATAGTAATGTTTATTTATAGGACAGAGTGTTTAGTTGGCGGAAAAGACTGAAAATGATACTGTAGGCTAAAACGTCTGGATCTGAAGAGTGATCAAATTTAGAACATGGAGACGTAAATTGAATGTCTTTTTATTAGAAGTAATATTTAATAATGTGGACATGGTTAAGTTTTCTTAAAGAGAGAGTATAGTGGACATATTCGTTCATTCAACAAATACTGAGTACCCATTACATGCCAGACACAGTTCTGGGCACCAGAAATACACGTATGAACAAAGCAGTAAAGTCCCTGCCATCATGGGACTGGCATAGTGTTTGGAAAGAGACAGACAAGGAACAAATAAACAAAACTAGGTAGAACATCAGTCATAATACGTGATAGGAGAGAGAATGATGGGTTAAGGTTGGAAAGACACACTGAATATAGAAAGCTTCTTTGGTAAGCTGCCATTTGTGTAGACAGCTGAAGGAAGTGAGGTGGGAGCTATGCAGATACTGAGAAAATGACAGAAACATGTCAGAAATGTAACTTATGAAAGACTCACTTCTGAGGATAAAGAGAAATAAACAGGAAAAGACACCAAAAATAAAGTGTGAGGGGGAGGGGGAAAGAGAGAAAAGAGAAAACCACAATAGTAAACTAACTCAGAGAAGGCATAGTTTAATAATGAAGAGGCTTTATAAAGATTACGTAGAATGAAGAACAGCCATTGGATTAAAAAAAATGAAATCTGTACTCTAAAATTAAGTTTAGATCACACTTTGTAGTAGGGGCTGGCAAACTTTTTCTATAAATGGCCAGAAAGGAAATATTTTCAGCTTTGTGAGCCATCAGAATCTGCTGGAACTACCTGACTCTGCTGTTATGATGTGGAAGCAGCCATGAGCAATTCATAAATGAATGGTCATGCAAGGAAATATAGTATTTAATTGTATACGCAAAATTACTTGCATGACCAGTCTTGTTGTTCTTTAATTCAACAAATGTTTATTGATCAGATTTTTCATTTTCCACCACCAAAGTACTTTCTTCCCTAGACTCCCTCATCTTACTAAAAGGTACTGACATGCACTTAGACATTCAAATCAAAAACTGGTGTGGGGGGTGGCCATCCTTTACTTCTGAATTTTCTCACCACCTACAACCCACCCATCAACACATCCTCTAGGTATTATTGTGGAAAGTGTCTTGATACACCTGCACTTCTATCTCTACTCTATATCCTTCTGGAAGCCACCAGAATCTCTCACCTGAACTAATTCAAGAGCATTCTGATTGGACTTCTTTAGTCTATTCTTGTCTCCTTCTGCTCTCAGAAACCAGTTATCTTTTTAAAATATAAAGCAGATCCTGTTTTTCCCTTACTTGAAATAATTCAATGGCTGTCCAGCGCTCTTAGAATAAAATCCAAATCTTGTACCATGGTCTACAAAGCTCTCCGTGGTTTGGCTTCAGTCTGTCTCCGCAATCATATACTTGGCTGTCTTGTTTGCTAACCACGATCAAGATGCGCAGATCTTTTTTGTTTATACCACAGGGCTTTTCGTCTCTAACTAGAACATTCTTTCCTTATTGTCATCCTTACATCTCTGCTAAGTTGTTTTTTCCTTAGCTCGGTCTGTCCTAACCACCCTATCTAAAGAGATCCAAGTCTCTGTTTCTCTATATTACATCATCCTGTTTTTACATAGACTTACTCATTTTCTGCCTCCCACACTAGATTATAAGTTTCAAAAGGAGAGGCATTTTCCCTAATTACTGTTGTGTGCTAGGATCTCAGCACATAGTGGGTTTGTTACAATAGCTATCCATATTTTTTAAATAAATGAAGTTTACTGAGGGCTTAATAGGAGGAAGGTGGTTAATATGATAAACCTTGGAGTCAACCAGACCTAGTTTTCCATTTACTTTGTGAATATTGGCAAGGTATTTAATTGCTATTCAGTTCGACCATTTGTAAAAAATCAATAGCTTTCCATGAGGATTAAGTCAGAAGCAGTTATCTCACTTCTTACATCCAGTAAGACCCACTATATGCCAATTCCTTTTTATCTTCCTCTGCCTTAACAATTCTCTGCCTTGCATAAAATACTGTGGACAATTAGACTCCTTACTCAAACCAGAAATCAGTAAGTTATTCTTGGCATGTCCATATCCACACACCCTGAATCCAGTTCATCACTGTGCTTACTGTTTCACATTTAAAACACAGATTAATGTTGACTCCTTATCCCCACCTTGACTGTCACACATTAGTCTATCAAATCCTTCCTAAATTAAAGCATCACTATGTTCCCCACTTCCATTTTTGTGCCTTTCCAATTCACTCTCCACACCTCAGTCAAAATAGGTTTTAAGCATAAATTGAATCATGTCACTCCCAGTGATTTCCTGTTACTCTTGTATAAAATACAAAATCCTTTCCAGTGTGTATCCCTGACCTGGTCTTTGACGTCCTCTTCAGTGTTAGCTCATGACTTTTCCCATTGACAACTACTTTCCAGTCACAATGGCACCCTTTCATTTCGTACCAACTCCTCTTTGGCTAATTATTACGGAACCATCAGCTCTTGGCTTAATTGTAGAATTTTAGCCACTTTATCTTATGAAAGAGAAATCATGGGTTCTATGCTTTTTCAAAATAAGAAAAACTGAAGTATGTGTTCTTAAACAAATGTAATCTTTTGAAGAAAGAGGAGGAACAAATAGCAATAACAGAAGACACCATTCACTAAGCATTTAAGTGCTAGTAGCAGCACATTACCTCATTTGATCCCACAATACACTTTGAACCATGTACACTTAATCCCATTTTATAGATTAATTTTGGATCATTATGAAGCAAAAATAATCTTTAGATCCTTCAGGTATTCCAATAGAGATTCATGAGTTTATAGTTGGAATTATAAGCAAACTACAAATTTTGAAAAATTAATACATCAACTCTATATTTGCAAACATCATTTCTTTTTCTTCTCAAGCAACAGACAACCAAAGTTCAGAAAACAATTTTGGTCTTTGGAGATTATCAAATCAAAAATCAAAAAATCCTCAAAATAAACAATAGTTTACTCTCCCCATCTCCCTCTACACAAATATATACTCTAAGATCGAACTGAGTGTTTTACTATAGTGAATTACATGTAGTTAAAAAGAACATAAACACTAATTATAATTTTTGCAAATATAGAGTTGATTCATTAAACTTTTTCCCCTATGTTTTCTTTTTTTTAATTTCAGAATATTATGGGGGTACAAACACTTTGGTTATATATATTGGCTTTAAGCAAAAAGAACAAATTGGGAGGCATTAATCTACCAGACTTCAAGCTATACTACAAGGCTACAGTAACAAAGACAGCATGGTACTAGCACAAGACAGAGACATAGACCAATGGAACAGGACTGAGAATCCAGATATAGAACTAATGGATCAGATTTTATTTGAATTTCAGAATATATATTTGGGAATATAGCCTATTAACCAAGATAAATCATTCCCTTACAAACTCTTCAGTCCCTACAATTATAATATTCTATTTTGTAGTAATATTCTATTCAAGGCATTCAACTATGCCTTGAATACAATCCTGTCCAGTATATTAAATTACACACGCTTTAAATATTATTATTGTAGGATTCTCAATTCAGCTTAACTTTAAAAAAAAAAAATCTTCATTCTTTAATGTAACTTTAAAAAAACTCTAATTTTCCCCTAAACCCATAGTAGGAATTTTAATGATATCTAACACAGTTGCATTTCTGGTTCAAATACTAATAAATATTTGAGAAAATAATATATAATACATATATGCCACAGACAAAAACAGAAGACCAAATTAAAGAAAACACATTAAACTAGCCAATGTAGAAATTATTTACATTTTTTTTAAATGTAAATAATTTCTACATTGGCTAGTTTAATGTGTTTTCTTTAATTTGTAGAAATTTAGAAATTTAATTTGTAGAAATTATTTACATTTTTAAAGTTCAAACTCTTCAGTGGAATTTTAAGTAGGTTACAAAAGCACAAAAATATTTTGGACTGTACAGAAAACTTTAAAGACAAAAATGAACAAATTATTTTATGAATTCCAGAGAATGTAGCAATGCTACAGAATTATTGGATACATCTATAGAGATAATTAATAAAATCTTGCAGACCACCAGGTGATGGATTACATATTAAGGAGAAATTATAAAATTAAAGCAGAAAAGATTTCTTTGTATAAATCATTCAAGAGAGCTAAGATCTTACTAATGACAAATAAATACATGGAAGAGAAGGGTGGCTTTTTAAGGTAGCAAATTGTCAAGTATCACTGAAATATTTGTGGGCCTAAATTGTCGTTACACCCAGAAGGCAATTCTGTAATACACTCCTTTTAAAACAGACAGACAGCACACATGGTTTTCTAGATCAGTCATAATATCTGCTTAGAAGTCTGGGGTCCTGGTCTTCTTTGTGAAGTACACAATAAGTGGAATATTCGTATTTTAAAAAAAGTGTAGGGTACTAGATTTAGTTAGAAACTTTAGAAGTTCCCTAGAGGAGCAGAGTGTGACCAGAGGAGACCAATTGGCCTAACCAAAGTCACACACCAACTCAGTAGCAGATCCCATATGGTCTTGTGTTTATAAGTGCTATATGTATGTTATCTTCAATCTTGTCAACAACTCTACAGGGGTGATATGATTGCCTTTAGAAAAGGAGACAACTGAGGAATTTTGAGAAGAAATAACTTGGAGAGTCAGTTAGCGATGGTGCTGTCAAGGTTTGCAACCAGATGTGTCTAGCTCTAAAGCCAGTGTATTTTAAAAGGTACAGAATGGCATCTCGGCTTGCATTGACATAAGAGCACAATCTTTAATCTGAGTCATATTCTTTTAGTTTCATAGTCAGATGAGAACCAATTTATTTAGAAGTCAATAAAGCAAACAGTAGAGAAAAGGAATTATGTAGCCCAGATTTCTTGGCATAACCAAACAAAATAAGACTTCTGAAAAGGTGAAGCCATGAAAATAGGAAAAAAAAAAAAAAAAAGAAAAAGAAAAAAATTTAAAAGGCAGTCAGTGTGTCTTTTCTCTTCACTGGTTATTGTTATATAGTCAGACCACTATTTCCATAGAGATAAGCAATTATTGCCATAGAAACAGTTAAATTGGGATTGTTTTTCATATTCACACAAACTCACAGTAACGTCCTTCTAATTTGAAGAGTAAAATTGGAAAGGCATATAGTATGCCAATTTTACTAATTTCAAATCCTTATTACCTTGCATAAACCAATAAAGACCAGAAGAAATATATATAAAGTTTAAAATTTGTTTTCAGTTGGCTTTAGATCTTATCTTTCTATTTACGCTTTAAGTGTGAATCTACCAGATTCTAAAGGAATTTATCTCAAACAGAAGAATGAAGTCATCCTGGGAAGACCTAAAATTCCCAGATCTTTTAGATATAAAGTCTCCAGGGAAATAGAAAGCCACTTAGTTCCCCAGATGGTCCTTTTGTTCAATACCATTTTGAAAAGCCTTTCCTGAGTTGAGTTAAAGTCCTCTGCCAGATCTCCTTACCTGAGGTAAAGCACCAACCCCTTTATGCAAAGCTTCTCTTCATAACTTCCCTAGGATAAGAGGTCATCAAAAATTTCTTTGCATAAACTCAAATTCTTTAAAGAGAATAAAGAAAACTCAAACCCCAAATGTTTGTGGCCAGGTCTATGTGTCAACATATGAGAAACTCAGTAATTCTCAGCCCATATCCTTACCAGAAATCTTAATTTTTGAAGTTAAAGTTTTCTATTTGAGGACAGCTTTCACTATCCATGTTCAGTGCACCAAGAAGCATGTTCCTTCACCATCACTATCTGTGTTATATGCATTTCATCTGTTAGGCCTTGAACTCTTTTCTCATGTGTATGCAAAGCTATGGTAGAAGTCAAATTTTCTTCTGCTTTTCCTAATCATGTTCCCAATGCTGCTGCACATTATTATGCATTCTAAATATCTTATGTTTCCCATTGAGGTTTGTGTGACCTCCTTCAGTTTCTTTAGACCAATAGCATTTTCCCAGTAAATATAAAATCCAAACGAGATGATGGCCCTTAGAACTAAAGATTTGGTCCTCTGTGTATGCATTCTCCACTAGGCAATTACTGAAGCAGTGGAGACTGAAGGAACAACAAACAAGTTCACAAAATTTTCATTGGCTAAGATACGTTATAAAAGATTTATGAAAGATAAAAGCGTGTAATTAGCCAGAAAAGCAATTTTAAATTTCTCAATGAAGTAAGTACATTTGAAGAATATTACTACAAAAGAAAACAATGGTTAGGAGTTATTTTACCTTGATGTAGAATATAGAATATGTGAGTATGATTTCCCTAGAGTCACATTAAAAAAAAAAAAGAAACCTACACTGAAGTTCATTATATAGCAGAAGTAGGTTAGCGTGTGGTTGGCTGAGCAAGATAATGAAACAAATCTTTAACTTTCAATTACTAAGATGCAAAGGGGAAACTGCAGCCACTCTGAATGGGAAGCACTGATGTAGGACAAATTGTGTGGGTGCCCTTTCACTCAGGCAGCAAGGTTGTTAGGAGTAAATACTACCACAAACATCTGTGGAAACCTTAAACTGGGGACTGCTATGTAATATAAGGGCTACTTTACCAAACTTTCCTTGGAAATCCTGAGGAATGAAAGGAGAAACAAAAACATTTTTCTATATATTCTATTCAAATGCCACTTCTGAAAAGAATTCAGAAGTTAAGATTAGAGCTAGAAACTGGTATAATATAGGGATAATGTACAGACATTTTAGGTTATTTGGGTTACTCAAATGAAGAAAGAATAACTATTAAGAATGTTTTCAAATTTTTCAGGTATAAGCATTGTTTAATAATGACTCCATGAATAATTGTGTCCTTCAGTATGGATGAATAAAATAGATTAGATAAAGCTGGAAATATTCAATTTTTTTCATCCCAGTTAACTTCTAAAAGAATACAAGTCTATGGATAATCTGAAGCATCATAATGCAATCAGCATTTTCTACATTAAGGTCCAAGGTTGTAACGATGATAGTACTATTACAAATTACATTTTTTAAGCTGTAGAGATAAACATGCTTTGCAAAAGTCTTTCCAACTTGGACAATAAATTTCTTATAGATTCTAATTCTTTAAACTTTTATTTAAAGAATAAAAAATAGTTTTAAAAAGTAGAACGGAGCTGACTAGTATCTTGTTGGACTTGGTTGAACCTTAAGAATTCTTCTATTTTTGAGGTTCCATGACTTTATGAATAGAAGAAAAAAAAACACAAAAATGGAAGGGAAAGTAGGGTTCACTTCATCTGTTAGCTGGCAGCTCACTCTGAGTTACAGCTTTACAAAGTCATTTTAATGATCAATTTCATGCTGGCTTTTGCCCAAAGATTTGGATGGTGGGATGATGACAGGATGCTAATGGCTTCTAAGGATAAAACTGCTGAATCTCTCTCAGAGCAGTAAAAATGAAATGGGCTTACATTGCAGGAGTAAGGATTTGTCTTGGACTTAGGGAAGAAAAAAAAAAAATATATATATATATATATATATACATATATATATTTTTAAAAAGCTTGCTTTGAACTCTACATGGTCACCAAAGTAAATTTTTGACATCACTCTTACTTCTGCGGTTGGATTCTTAAAGATGCAGTGGAAATATTTCCTTGAACACTCTCTTTCTTCCATGCCCTATTTCTAACCATTAATAAACTCTGACAGGTCAACTGTCAAAATATCTCCACCATCTGACCTCTTCTCACTGTTAATATTTCCAGTGTCGCCTGGTCCAAACCTCTGTATTCTCTCTAGCCTCTGGCCTCTTGCAATAAACACCGCATTGGTCTCTCTGGAGTCACTCATGCCCCCTAGCCTATTATTCTCCACCACATAGTCAGAATGTTCCCTATAAAACATAAATAAGATTACAGTCATGCACTACGTAATGATGTTTTGGTCAACAACAAACCATCTATATGATGGTGGTCTCATAAAATTATAATGCAGCTGAGAAATCCCTATCACCTCGTATTTACTATATGATACATTTTATTGTTATTTTAGAGTGTCCTGCTTATTAAAAAATTTTTAAAAAGTTAATTATAAAACAGCCTTAGGCAGGTCGTTTGGGAGGCGTTCCAAAAGAAGGCATTGTTATCATAGGAGATGACAGCTCCATTCATGTTATTGCCCCCAAAGACCTTCCAGTAAGTGGGACAAGATGTGAAGGTGGAAGACAGTGATATTGATGATCCTGACTCTGTAGGCCTAGGCTAATGTGTGTGTTTGTGTCTAGTTTTTTTTTTTAACAAAAAAGTTTAAAAAGTAAAAAAAAATATATATAAAATATTAAAATGGAAAAGACTTATAAAATAAAGATATAAAGAAAGAAAATATTTTTGTACAGCTGTACAATGTGCTTGTGTTTTATGCTGTTATTAAAAAAGAGTGAAAAAGTTAAAAATAATTAAAAAGTATCAGTAAAAATAAGGTAATTTATTATTGAAGAAAGAAAAAATATTTTTTATAGACTCATTGTGGCCTAAGTATACAGCATGTATAAAGTCTGCAGCAATGTACAGTAAGCATGAGGGCTCCACATTCACTCACCGCTCACTCACTGACTCACCCAGAGCAACTTCCAGGCTGGCAAGCTCCATTCATGGTAAGTGTCCTCTATGGGTGTACCATTTTTTATCTTTCATACCACATTTTTACTGTATGTTTTCTATGATTATATAGGTTTAGATACACGAATATTTACAATTGTGTTACAGTTGCCTACGGTATTTGGTACAGTAATATGCTGTACAGGTTTGGAGCTTAGGAGGAATAGGCTGTGCCGTATAGCTTACGTGTGTACTAGGCTATACTATCTAGGTTTGTTAAGTGCACTCTATTATGTTTGCACAACAAAATTGCCTAAAGATGCATTTCTCAGGACACATCTCCATCGATAAGCAACCCATGACTCTATGCCCTTCTTCTGCTCAGACCCTCCAATGGTGGTTTTGCACCCTGCTAGGACCTCAAACGCCTTTCACAGTCTCATTTCCCACTCCCTCTCTGTCTTCTTTTCCTCTCACAGCCTCTCCCTCAGCCACTCCAGCACCACTGGCTTCCTCCAGTTCCTTTGACATCTGAAGCACATGGGTGTATATACATACTTATAGCTCCTTCTGGTGAAGTGTTCTGGCCTACATATTACTGCACCTCATTCTCTAAAGGCTGAGGTCTACATTCAAATTTCACTTTGCTGACGTGACACCTTCCCTGACCATTCTCCCTGAAATGACACTCCTCTCTTGACTCTCTGTCCCCTTACCCTGTTGGATTGCTTTATTTCTATTCATAGCAATTACAACCATCGGGCATGTTAGATGGCATTTGTTTGATAACTGTTTCTCTACAATAAAACATAAGTTCCACAAGAACAAGAGGTTCATCTAATGTGTTCACCGAGAAATCCTCAGAACCTAGAACAGAACATGGCATGTATTTAGTAAATGAATATCGGAGACCTCATAAAGCCAATTAAATCCATGAATCATTACCAATCTATCATACTAACATTAGGGAGCACCTTAGCCTGGGGGTCTCAGTTGGGTAGAAGAAAGCCCATCCACACCCCTGAGTAGTTTGTCTTGCCTGCCCCTAGAAGGGGCTGGCATGGCCTTTCACCACAACCTCCTCAAGGCTTCCATACCCAGCCATTTGGAATAATTGGATCATGGTAAAAACCATGAGATAATTCTTACTAAATGAGAAATAATCAAAGAACTCAGTGCTGCACATCATTCCAAGTCCATTTGAACTATTTATTTTCTCAAGAAAACCATTATGCTAGTACCACAAAGAAATAGGTATTTTTAGATTTTTTTTCTTTCCGACCTACAGTTGCTTCAAGTGTCTAGCAGGAGGGGCAAAGAGCCGGAGGGCAAAGGCAGAACCTATTAATAACATTTTTAAGTTCCAGTCTAGCTGACAGAACCGACGTCAGGTGCTACAAATAAAAATGATGTTAAATTGTGTATTTTGGGGGCTTGGTGTCAACTGACTAAAAGTGTCTTATTTTTAAAGAAATAAAGTTAAACGAGATGGAGATGTGTGAATTAAAAAACTAAGCAGTGATAGGAAGGAAAATAAACCTAGAAAGAGAAGACACTCCATTCTATAATGATATCATCAGACTGAAAGTTGATTTCTCAAGTGAAGAATAAGATATTCTACCAAAAAATGATTAAGTTTACCAGTGAATGCAAGAAATGACATACATTTGATGTTGATGAAAAGGCATTGTAGAGAGAGAAAGGAGATCTTAAAATTGTCCTATTCCATTATTCAGACTGAATTTGGATTCAATTTCAGAAAATATCAAGTATGAATGTTTATTCTAAAAGCTCAATGTTTCATATTTCTAAGTCAAAAAAGACAGTGATATCTAGCTTGGCAAAGAAAAATATCTTAATTTTAATGTTCTCAAAGCACTGGCCTTATTGGATTACTGGAGAAGAACTAAAGTTATATTTTCAAGAATCTTATATCTCTTAGGGTTTATATATAAGAACAATTTTTGAAATTCCTTATAAATAATAATTATAACATTCTGTATTTGGAGATATTATTAGTCTAAAAAATATTCTCTTTTTATTTGATATTTTCACCTTCATGTAATTTCCAAGGAACAGTTGTGAAATAGCTGTAAATGGGTGTAGCAACGTTCATCTGTGCAAAGTAAATTCATGGAGATAACTACATCAAAATGCTAAGAGTGTAACTCATTGATGGAAATTTAGATCCTGTTCACTGTGTCTATACTTTTCCGTGAGAATTTTCATGTTATACCATCGATAATCACATAAGATTTTTCTTAACTCTAATACACTGACCTTTTTTAGCAATTGGTATTAAGTATTGCTTTTGTTTTCTGTTTTGTTTTGTTTTGAGACAGAGTCTCACTCCGTTGCCAGGGCTAGAGTGCCGTGGCATCAGCCTAGCATCATAGCAACCTCAAACTCCTGGGCTCAAGAGATCCTCCTGCCTCAGCCTCCCGAGTAGCCAGAAATACAGACCCTCACCACCACGTCTGGCTAATTTTTTTTGTTTGTTTCTATTTTTAGTTGCCCAGCTAATTTTTTCTATTTTTACTAGAGACGGGGTCTCACTCTTGCTCAGACTGGTCTCGAACTCCTGAGCTCAAGCGATACTCCTGCCTCGGCCTCCCAAGAGTGCTAGGATGACAAGCATGAGCCACCTTGCCCAGCCTAAGTATTCCTTTTGAAATGTTCTCTCCCTCCTGTTAATTATATGACACTGATTTTATACAGCCCTGTCCTGGAGCTTCTGGAACTCTTTATACCCACTACCTCTAACCATTCTTACTCGGACACCTGCCCAGATTCTTTGTTTTTAATGTAGGTATCACCACTTTATGTCTCTTCTCTCTTATTACTGTACTGATAATTGACAAACCTGTTATGGCTTCAACTGTCACTTCTATCAACTTGATCACCACGTGTGTATTTATAGATTTGACTTCTCTAACAAAATGCAAGATCTTATTTTATTTTTTTCACATGGGGACTATACTTGTCTAAATGTTAATATGTGAAAGATACTATCAAATGTTTGTGGAATAAATGAGATCTCAATCCCTCCATTATCTGCCGCACTCCAGTCAGTTATGGAATCCTATCAATTCTAGTCTCAGAATCTCAAATTCATACCCACATTTTGGTTTCCATTCTTACCACCCCTAATTCCTGTTTTCATTATCTCCTGCATGGATTACTGTAAAAAGCCTCCTAACTATATTCAGACTAACTACTTTTATAGTCTTTCCGGATTTCAATAAATTCTGGTTTGGCTCTAACACGTGTTCTACCGAAGCACAACTTTCATCAGGTCAGCTTTCAGTGACTCCGTATTTATCTTGAGAATTCAGAACCGTGTCTCATATGTCTCTCCAATTTTACTTCACTTCCTTTACTTTTATATATATGTGTGTGTTTTTATCAAAATAGACCACTTATCCCTTAAACACAATTTCCACTTTGACAGCTCTATATCATCTTTGCTAAAAGAATGTTCTGGATTATAATCATCTATTTGCTTCCTGCTGAATTGTCAACAATAAATGCTTTCTTCTCTAAGAATTTTTTTTTGATCCTTACACAGAACCACCTCTGGAATAAATCACTAATATATGGTTTATATGCCACATACCAAAGTGTGCTTGGTATTTATTTATTTATGTAATTCTTTTATGTCTACAACTGGGCTGAAATCTTCTTGCAGGCTAGAAGATCAGTCATTTATTTTAATGATCTGAATCACTTAGCAAAGGCTTTGTTTATAGTAAGAGATAAATTCTTTTTGTTTTTAACTTTACATTAAAATTAATGGGCTAGTAACATACAACACATCACTAATCTTCCTTGAACTTAGTTCAATGAATGCAATTCCAGTTCTAAGTCCAAAGTGGAAATAATTAATTTCTAAAGAATAGGCTATTCTTATCAATGAAAACCGCAAACATAAGATGCTACATGAATTTATTGTGGAAAATACATAACTGAAAATATAATAAAATATAAAATACTCCACTGCAACTTTGGACAAATTGTTAAAACAATAGAGATCCATTCACTTGCCAGATCATCCTAATCACGTCAGATCTCATGCACTCTATTGTCTTGGGAACTGCAAACAGCGGGGCCTCAAGTAATGTACATCTGTCTTTGTCATTGCTTTATGTTCTTTATTTTATGTTATTGCCTCAAAAAAATCCAAATATTTCTAAGTCTTTTAATTTTATTTTATACTGTAGTGAATATAAAAATGTTAAAGGAATGGACAGTTTCAAGAAAGAAAGAGTGGTTAGCAAGGCACAGAGGATGTGAAGGATGAAAAATGGGAGGAGGTTTAATTTGGCAATTGAGAGTTTCCAAAAGGTTTTTCCAGTAGGAGTTTCAGGAAAATGACAAGAGAAACACTGGAATACAAAGGACTGAAAAGAAAATGTTTGGAGGGAAAGTACAGAAAGCAAGTTTAAATAATTTCTCAAAGGATATTTTCAGTGAAGACAACTTATTAAAAATAACTCATATTAGGTCAGGTTTGGTAGTTTACACCTGTAATCCCAGCACTTTGGGAGGCCAAGGCCAGAAGATCACTTAAGGCCAGGAGTTCCAGAGCAAGGGCCTGGAGAACACAGCAGGATGCCATCTCTCAAAAAAAAAAAAAAAAAAAAAAAAAGAAAAGAAAAGAAAGAAAGAAAGAAAGAAATAGCTGGGCATTGTGGTGGGCCCCTGTAGTCCCAGCTACTCAGAGGCTGAGTCAGGAGAATTCATTGGAGCCCAAGAGTTTGAGGTTGTAGTGAGCAATGATCACACCACTCACTACACACTAACCTGAGCAATACAGCAAGACCCTGTCTCTTAAAAAAACACCAAAAAAACCCTCTTAAATTAAATAATATAAAGATGTAATTGATAATAATAATTTTTAAAAATATTATTGATACATTGAAAAAGTCACATTTTTTCCCCAAAGCAAAAACCTCTTACCTATGCAGCATATTTAGAATACAATTTTACAATAAAAAAGCATACTGACAATTGAAATCTCTTTGTATCATATCAATTTTGTATAAACTATTTAGCAGTCTTAGTAAGTGTTCATTGGCTCATGTATTATTGATTTTCATGTGCCTGTTTTAAATGTGACATGTATATGTGAATATGAAAAATAAATATTCTATTGAAGCTTGATTATTTTATAAATGCATTGGCTTACCACCTTTGCTTGTAGAACTATTTTTTTTTCTAAATCTGTCTTAAACTTTTTGAGATCATAAATCTTTTAGGAAATAGATCAAAGCTGTGGACATGCTCACTATAAAAATGTACATGCATGCATATATACCAAAATGTTCACAGATTTTTTATCATATAAAAGCATTTCATGTATCAAAAGCTGATACAGGTGGAGACAGATAAAAGAAACTTCAAGTCTTTTCATTTGAACTATTTTTGAAGAAAATCTTTCTAAAATACACAACCCTTTCTCCTGCCATCTTAATCAGATTATAGAAACTGTTACCTTGATGAATTAAGGCCAAGATTTTAAACATAAATTATTGTCTTCAGTCTTAGAAGTAATACTCTCAAAAATAAGGCATGAGGAGTCATTGATTCCCACAATGTGGACTCCAGACTCTGCTGCTTTCTTTCAGTTCTTCTTTTTCCTTATTTTCTAGCATTTCATCTATTCTATTTTCCATATATGTGCCTCTAATAGCACTGTCTCTGCTTCCAACTCATTTTGTCTAATCCAGTAACTAGAAAACAAAAATGGTAAAACTAAAAGTTGAAATAAGCTATTAATGAGGTTCTGAGGCTCTCGTATTAAATTTTATGGTCCTTTGGACATTTATTTTTGGCCATTCAACTTTCTTTCTTTCTTCAGGAATTTATTATCTATAGTCCAGAAAACTGAAGTGGTTATCCACATAGGCTGTATGAAAAAATAATTTATAATCTCTCTAAAATACATTATGACCTTTTGAAGTTCTTTAAGTAGTCTTAATCCAACATACTCTGAAGAAAATGGCTACAAAGAATAGGAAACCTTTTTTAGTTAACTAGTCTCTATTCATTTCTCACAGGTATCCATGCATTCTTGCATACATGTCTGTGTTCAGTATCATGAGCATAATGTTGGAAAATTAATATTTGGACTTTTGATGTAAGACAAATGAGTGCCAACTCACACATTTTACAATTTTCTACTATAAAATACTCTTTATGCATGTTCTCTCTCAAAAACATTGCAAATATCAACAAAACGATATAATTATGTTTTACATATAGTATCAAATTGGATAACACGAAGAGCATTAATAGTGATTATTATTCATATCATTTAATTTGAAACTGGTGGATACACTTTTGGAAGACTTCTAAATATTATGGAATATAGCCTTCAGTTCGAGTCACCAATGTGACTCAAGTCACACAATGTCAGCCTCTGGGCTAGTATTTGAGGAAATCAATAATGAAAAAAGATATCTTTTGGATATTCAGCCTAATAATGTTTGGGATTTTTTATACATAGAACATAACTTTTTAACATGGATAATTGATGCTACATAAATGATCAAAGGCCTTATGTAAGATTGAAAGCAATATAGAATTGCATTGACTTTATTTGCAGCATTAAACTGCTTTGAGTTATGCTTAAAGTTAATGAGTTGTTCTTAAAGTTGAATGATATTAAAAGAAGAAGGCAAACTTAGATAACAATTATTGCAAAGAATTAATACACAAAATTTTCAAATATACAGTCTTGATAAGTCAAAACAAAGGTACAGATGAATAAATGATCACAATTTATGGACATTTATAAAATTTATATAACAAATAATACAAGTGCTACAGAGAATTTAATATGCTGTTATTCTGAAACAACCTACTTTAAATCCAAATTTAAATTCACTAGACTCTGAGATTGGCTTTTTAAAATAGTTTTTCTCAAAATACATTCTGAATAAATGCCATGTAGTGACCTGATAATACTTTTAATTAGCAATGACTTTTAGAATTAGATGTTAACATTTACAAAAAGGACAAGAAAACAATAGTTCTTTGTTTTTCTATCCCAGTTTTACTTGTAAATTACTTTGCCAATTTTCCAGTCTGGCATAGCACCCTTCAAAACTCCTTCCCCATCCACACTGAAGTCACATGGTCCTTCGGACAATTATTCCAGCTTTAATGACTAGCATCTCCAAAATCTCTCTAGATTCTTCCTTCCATGTGCCCTAAAACTCATAACTCACCTTGTCCAGACTTTCTTTCCTTTTTCTGCCCCACCATTTTTTTCTTTGTTTTTCCAGACAAGTTCTCTCCCTGTTGTCCAGGCTAGAGTGCGGTGGCATCATCATAGCTCACTGCAACCTCAAACTCCTGGGCTCAAGCAATCTCCCTGGCTCAGCTACTGAAGTAGTTGGGACTACAGGCATGTGCCACAGTGCCTGGAATTTTTTTTTTTAATTTTTTTTGTAGAGATGAGGTCACGATATGTTGCCCGGGCTGTTCTTGAACTGTTGGCCTACAGGGATTTTCCTGCCTCAGCCTTCCAAAGTGCTGGGATTACAAGCATGAGCCATCACACCTTGCCTAAGCCATTTTTATAATAGACATTTAATTTGGATTTTCTCTGATTTCATCCTTCAACAAAGATACTACTTTTGGTTTCTTTTTAATTTCCTTGTTCACAAGAAGGGATAGCTCACCCCATTATAGACTGGCACAAACTGCTGGATACCCTCTCTGGGGAAAAGTCAGGGCCCTCCAGCTGGTTCAGAAGGTGCATTAAGGCATCAGTCTAACTGGTAGGGTCTTGTGCTACATGAAGAGGGTATGTGGGCACGAAAATGTCTCCAGACTTTTGAGGACTTCACTTCACAGACTTTCCTCAACTGAAGAATATTACCAGTAGTTAGCTATAACTCATCGTAATCTGCAGTTACCCTGGTAGAAGATAGCTAAGAATCAAATGAGTCCCTGTAGGACTTAAGGACCTTCAGAAGAAATCAAGTGTAAAATGAACCACTAAAAGCCTTAATCATAAAAAAAATTATGTTCTGTATATGTTGAATCTTTCTAGTTAATTCCCCCATCAAAGAAGGGCTCTTCCTACTCCAAAAACTAAAGCTTAAACATCTGTGAATAAGAATATGGGGTAAAATATATTTATTTAACGCATTACTGTCCATCGTTCAGTGGTTTTTATGTGAAGACTGCTACAGCATGACAAATGAAAGAAAATCTTTCTGAATCACACTAACATGAGAGGAAGCTTTAAAGACATGAGAAAACCATAAACCTTTATCAATTCAATGTGTGTAATTAAGAAAACTATTTCTTTGCCCTTGTTAATTTTTAAGTACAAAGAAAAATGTGTCATTCGATTAATACAATGGTTGTTGCATTACGGAATCCACTACAAAGGGACTTGAAAGACCCACTGTTTACTGGAAGGTATTCAGTAAAACTGCAGTGGCAGCAGCAGTGCCATCATGGAAGGAATTCTGAAATGCTCTACAGACATGCAAATCCAACACCTGCTTGGAACACACCTAGTGAGAAAATAACTCAGTGTCCTCATGAACAATATATGGAAGATAATGAAGACTCAGTTTTTTTGAAAATCACTAATACATATATACTGAAAATTAGAGTAGATAGCAATGAGCATTTGGCAAATGGAAAAAGAAGCATATATTATCCTTCATGTATACATATGCAGATATACCCAAGTAGGCCTACAGGCATTCATACAAATGCATGAAGATGAATACAAATATATATGTGTGTATATACACATGTATGTAATGAACATGTGGTTGGACCCATCTAAAAATCGGATACCAAGTATCCATAGTATATTTACTCACATATACCTAAAATACGAACAGTGAGTGTTACACTTGGATATGTGTGGCGCACATACTTGCAATTTTTTTTTTTAATTTCAGAAAGGTTTTGGGAAAAAATCCTATTTCTTACCTACATTTCCAGTCATTAAGTATGAATTCTGAAAGTCCATCATTCCCATTCCAACAATGTGTATAAAATCTTCAATCACCTGCATTAACTCTATCGAGCCTGGATAAATCTAGAAATACAAGCAAAAGTTAGATGGAATAAAAAGTCTATACACACAATGGAATATATAACTAGAATTTGAAAACCTGAATAATGAGGTCACAATAAGCTCTATTTTATTTGAAGAAATTTCTGCTACTGCCCATGGCTGTATATTTTTAATTAATAGTTGAGAATGATACCAGGTACCACATAGAAAGAACTTTGGAAGTAATATGATGTGGTGATAAATCCCCCATAGATCCAAGGCAACTCAAAATATCTAATGGATTGTCTAATCAGAAATAGAATGACTTTACTTTTGATGAATTCTTTCCATCACTTAAATATAACATAAAACAAACACTGAAATTGGGCTCTTTACATTTTTAGCTTAGCAACACAGGAAGAAAAATCAATTATTATCATCATCATGAGGATATTTACAAACTATCAAATCCTTTGAATAATAATATCTTGAGAGAAACATTTATTTTTAATAATTATAATAATCACTGTATGAATGGTATTAGCAATAATTTTAGAATTACAATAACAGGTCTAGTGCAGGTACTTTACATTTACAAATATAAAACAAACCTATGGGTCTATTATCCATAATTTAGACAAGAAGCAGCAGAAGCCCAAGGCGGTTAAACAATATACCTAAGGCCATATTTTATCTTTCCTGGTGACTGAGGCAGTATCTATCTATCTATCTGTCCATCCTTCCATCCATCCATCTGCCTTACCTACCTATCTACCTACCTACCTACAGGGTTATCTGCTTCCATGGCTCAAGTATTTTTTCCAAAATCACGACACCTCACACAGTACAAGTACAAATGGATGAGTACTTCTTAAACACAACCTGATTCTGGCAATAGCTCACAGTGTGTAGAACGTGAAGACTACTTAGAAGGTCACATGAATTTTACTATGTGTAACCCATAAAGCTTATAAAGTCAGTCTGCATTATATAGCCACATTAGAGCAGAAAATTTTCTGTAGTTAGGTTAATTTCTTGATGCCATTCAGCACCGCTGCAGCTTCTAGCCAGGAAAAATTAAGTGGATTAGAGAGTTCTAGCTGCTTTGTATTTGCAAAGGCTAGTGAAGAAGAGACACTGACTAGTGGAAAAGCGTGCAGTAAGAGCTGGAAGGGACTCGAGTAGGAAGAAGATAAGTTTAGCAAGGCAGGCAGCAGGCATTGTGCACATATTTTATAAGGGCTTATGGCTGTGCCCAACTACAAATCAGACACCGAGGGTCCGCAATATATTTACTCATATATACTTGAAGACATGAACAATGGATATTACGTTTAGAAATACAGAGCAGAGATAGCTGCAATTTTTTTTAATTTCAGAAAGATTTGAGAGATGAATCCTGTTTCTTACCTACACTTTCAGTCATCAAATATGAATGCTAAAAGTTCATCATCCACCTTCCAAGAATGTACATAAAATTTCTGTTGGTACTAAAGTTTCCTGCGATTACTGTATTTTTCTTCTCTATCCTTGGGTAAGTGTATGTGTGTATGAGTATGTGTAGTGTGAGGATAAATACAAATTAAAATAATAGGCTTAATGTTCCCTTTTGAAAATAAGGGAAGAGCTTCCCTTCTTCCCCGATTTTGTTCCTCTCTCCCTTTCCTTAGTGTATTTATTTATCCTTTGGAAAACTAGTAATTGTAAGTTCTTTCCCTGTCTCTTTCAAATGCATGTAAATCTTTAAAAGTTAAACAGCCGACTACCAGCTGAAAGATCCAGGAATGTCTCTCTTTGCAAGGTAAACACGAAGGAAGATAGCACTCCTCTCTCAGGTTCTATGGAAGAAGGGCAGGAGCCTAAATTCAGCAGCCACTTGAGCCCTGCTTCGAGTCGCAAAATTATCTCCAGTTATTAAGATATAAGAAGCTTATTTTTCCTTTGAATAAAGCCAATTAACTAACAATATGGTCACGCCTAATTACCAAGTGAATTTAGGATAAACCAGGTGTGACAAATCGTACTGTCAAGTCTCCTCTTGAGGAAACCCATGAGACAGGGTGTATCTGCTTGGCTACATAAAAGGGTGAGGTTTCCTTCTGTCTTTCCAAATCTCTTAGTGGGTTTCCTATAATACACATTGCATTCTGGTTTAAAGTTTAGTCAATAATGAAAGCGTTTTCTTTCTTTTCCACCTTTGTGGAGCGGTTTTCTTTTTTTTTTTGAATTGAGACAAGGTCTTGCTCTTGCTCAGGCTGGTCTCGAACTCCTGAGCTCAAACAGTCCTCCTGCCTCGGCCTCCCAGAGTGCTAGGATTACAGGCATGAGCCACCGCGCCTGGCCTGTGGAGAGGTTTTTGAGGATGGTGGAGGATGTTTTTCATTATATTTTCCCAACAGTAGTCAAATGTTACAGAGCAAGGTTAGCAAACTTTTTCTGTTTGTAAATAGTAAATATTTGAGGCTTTGCAGAACATGGGGTCTCTCTTGGAGCAACTCAGCTCTGTCCTTATTGCACCAAAGCAGCCATAGATAATAGAACCACGCCGTCCATGAATGGGCGTGGTAATATTCCAAAATATTATTAACAAAAAGGCATCAGTCTGGATTTGACTCACTGGCTGAAGTTTACTCCCTCCTGCTCTAATAGACACATGAATATTTAATACACCAAAAAAATACAGAACACATGACTAACATGGTTTCTCTGAGTGACTGATTTGCACTGGTCAACTCTAACCACGGTGGTAGTGTGTACAATAGTGCTATATAAATTGTAGTTTTGTTTTGTTTTGTTTTTAACTTCAGTATGCTACATTTTTAGTAGGATGTTTTCTCTAAACATACTTTTATCCTTCATAACTGGGGCTGATGAGTAACTAACAAATTCTGAAATGACTCTTTTTATTCAAAAGATTAAATTTTTTTGTTTGTGGAAACCTTCTGACGTCAATAGTCACTATTTTATTCAGCGAGTTTCCAAATTCACACAGAATTTATATTTGCTTTTGTTGAGCTATTCTTCTAAAATAAGACAAGAGGACTCACGGGATTATCTTTGGTAGACTTTAAATAGCCCTTATTTCCACGAAGTCCACCCTTTGTGCCACAAACCTGGAGACCCATTTACATGGCTGCAATTATGACAGCACCTTTTAGTAAAAGCTACAAAATACATTTTTCAAATTTCAAATAGTTATTTTAAAAATAGCACTAAGGATCATTACTCTTGAAAAAATATTTTAAACATAAGAATATAGCTAACTCAAAATTGCTAGTAAACGGATGATGGATTCAGGATTTTCCATTGACAAGAAGTTCTGCCACCATTCATTATCTGTTAAAGTTGGGAATCTCGCTGTAAATAACGCCATTTGATGAATTGCAGTCTTGTTTTAAATAGGGTATTATACGTTTGCTCTAAATATATCCGTAATTAATAGTCTCCAGCATTCTAGGAAGATGTGTTTAGCCTCTGCAGCTGTATTCTAAGGAAAGACACCATTTCTTACAGTGAGTGACTGAGGCTGTCCTCTAGAAGAAAGCCAAGGACAAATATAATGTATCATTCAAACTTGTAGAAAAAAATAGATTCAGGGTCTTAAACTATAAGGGGTGATGTTTTTTTCTTGCTATGGTCAGAAGCACAGAATTTGTACCCGATAATGAGGTAGGTCCACACCGGACTATTTTTAGAGTTCCTATCATAATAGGAATAAAGAGCATGCTTTTCTCCTGAAGGCCAAGAATATGATCACAAAGGGAAAAAAAGGATAGATGGTTCACCTGAACCTCAGTAAATATTAATTCTTTTTTTCAAGATTGCCTCATTGTCTTGGGATTTTTAACAAGGCTCAG
Source organism: Eulemur rufifrons (assembly GCF_041146395.1). Lineage (NCBI taxonomy): Eukaryota > Metazoa > Chordata > Mammalia > Primates > Lemuridae > Eulemur > Eulemur rufifrons. The sequence goes on along the minus strand of NC_090997.1, from coordinate 30,871,104 downwards.
GTAGAAAACTAACAGTTTAACATTTAGTTAGATTAAATTTCCATAGGATTTTTAAAAACATGATTATTCTCCCTTTCTTGACCTCTAACCCACTTTTCCTGTAATTCCATAAAAAAAAAGTTACCAACTATATGTCAGTTAGTATAGCATAAATAAAAATGCAAGGCATTTAAAAATAATCACTAAAGCAATAAGGCCACCTGCTACACTGATAAGGCATAACAGAGAACAAAGTACCAGAAAACTTTTTTTATGCGAGCCCATTTTTACAATTCTTAGCTTTGAATCAAAATGCACATCTGTAGATATGATCCAGATTATATGTGTCATTGTAGTAAATGCAAATGATTTTACTGGTCAATACTCCATAGTTTCATTTGGGATACCTGCTTTTAGATTTGCTGTTTCTCCCACCATTTGTAGACAGGAAAGGAATGTATCCATAAGGCATGTAGTTATTATGTATTAATTCCTTAAAGTTTTAAATTACTTAAACTTGATCAGTTGTTTTTCACATGTATAAACATTATTCCTTTCATAGACTGATATGAATAAAAATAATTTGTTTTCTCTAAAATTACTAGAATATAACCTAGACTGCATTTTTAAAATCCCCTTTTGTATTCTTAAAATAGCAGGCCATTAATTTCTTAACATATGTCTTGCACTTTATTTAGCCAATTTTATTGTGAGTTCTGAAATATCCCCAACCTTACCTGTTGTGCATCTTCCCATTTTTCTTTGTTTTCTTCATCTAGAAGGTTGCTAACTATTTGAAAGAAGTTCTGTAAATTAAATTAGATAAAAGATTTAACATTACATGAGAGAATATACTTTTCAACAACATCCATTTGTGTAGACTATGGGATAAATGCATAAACATTGCAATATTACATCATGGCCCTAATATGTTATTCTAGAAGATCTGAGGACTCTTTTTCAACACCATAATGCCAGGATTTTTACATAACTTCATTTCTACATCCTCAGGAGTCAGAATAAGTAAAACACTTTCACTCAGAATTATTTGTTCAATATAGTCTCCATATTCTACTCTGTAATGTCATTGCATAATTATTCGGTACTAATAAGTTTTATTGCTTCTATAATAAAAGTCACCTGTATTTGTCTTATTACAAGTTACCCTGTTAGTTGTGATCTGTGAGTGCTACTTACACTGTAGTTTCAAGACATTGTAGCAAGATCATGGACTATCGGCAAAGCTGAAGCAAAACACACTCTCTCAGTTGGGATCTTAATCTGCCCTTCCTGGCTATTGTAACAACCTATTGCAAATATTAAACCAAATTTTCTAAGTTCCTGGCATATAGCTTACGATAAGTACTCAATAAATCTTAGCTATTTTCAAATTAATATTCCTTACTCCTTTGCCTTTTGCCAACAAGCCAACATGGAGAAATGAATAGACAGGTAACGTTCCTACTCTTAAAGTTCCAAATCTGGCCATCATCCTCACCCTTAATTGCTGAAGACCTATGGGCTTTATTTTCACCTACCAGTACTCAAATGAGTTTTTGACTTTCCCTTTCTACACAGACAGGAACATTGTGATGTTCATTTTTCATTCACCATGGACACAGTGACGAGCAGGGCTCTATTCAGTTCAGCTTGGTTAGTCCTCATTTCACACACGAAGGATTTTTAAAGAAAGAGACTTTTCTGTCCTTTCCTACTACATTGTGCCATCAAAACACAAGAGCCAGGAGAGGAAAACTAGGGTGCCTCTTGAAGACAAGCAGTGAGTTGGGGTCACAGGAGACCTAAGAAGCGTAAAGTAAAGGCATGACATTTGACTTAAGCTACCCAGATGGCGGTTGCTTGGTTGAGACCTCAGAATCCATCTCTTCTAATCGGTCTGTATGTAACTTAGCAGGGAGGCTGTTTCATACCGATACATTAGCTTAGACCAGGACTCCCTTGAGGGCAGAAATAATCATAATTTGTTAGTCTCATCTGTCTTCCTTCCTATCTAGCTTCTCAAAACAGGCATTTGTGTTAATTTCAAATAAATTCACCTGGGTGTTTTTAGATGAAAAACAAAGCTGCTTCATTTCCTCTTCTCTTGTGGTTTGAAGCTGTTAGTATCTATATTTAATTGCCCTATTTGTGCTATTTATTTTAATAGTTCCTGGCAATCACATGGTTGAAACATGGTTAGAGTCATAACCTCTATAAAAAGTTGCAAAATATTTTATGCAACTCTTGAAAAAACTGAAAGTCTGTTTTAGACCCGTTTTCAAATTCATTTAACCTTATGGTACTACCAGCCATTTTTTCCACTTAAAATTTCCTGCTTGGAGTGTTAACATTTTAAAGGCTTAGTCCATTGAGCTGTAACTCTACCTATGGGCAGAAAGAATTAACCTTCAGAGTTCTCCGATTGCCTATGGCTGGTTAAGTCAGTAGGGACATGGTGCTAATGAGGCAAAGGTTGCAGGTTTGATCCCTGCACGTACCAGTTAGCTGTGCTGAGGTCTACGACCTCAGTCTGCAGCCTAACCCCTGCCAGCTTTCGGACAACATGCGCACTGCTGCTAACAAGAGACACCAAGAGAATGGGAAACAATGTACATAACTTTTTCCATTTCTGAGAAAACATTTCACAAAGCTTGTTTTACTGACAGTGGGTCAGTGACTCCTTGCTGTACATCAAGGCCATTGCATACACACAATTCCTCTATGAAAATAATAAATTCAGAATTCAATTTTTTAAAATCACCAAAAAGCATGTATTAAAAAAACACAAATTATTAAAATGTGTGTTAAACTAACCAAACATAGAGTATAAGAAACACCTTTTACTATTCTCCAAGGCCAATAAATGGGACTTTACTATCTCATTGCTGATGAGATTTTGGAATACTCAGTAGCAGTGCCCTGACTAACACGGTCCAGGTAGGCGCACAGTGAGCTGAGGCTGTGGAGGGGGCATTTATGGGGAGACTGGGTCTTGTTCATCAGTGTACCCTCAGCACATAAAATGCCTTGCCCATAGCAGATATTTCATAAAGTCCTAAATTAAGAGAAATAATGAAGTTACAAAGTCAGTATACTTTGGGTTTTCTAACAAGACTCATCACCTTTTCTTTGAGCTGACCTTGATCTAACTTGTCTCACATGCATTAAAAAAATATATGTTCATATATAAATATATAAAAATAATATATGATAATATATACCCTATATATATAAATTCACTCTGACATCTGCTAAGTGATCTGCCTAATAGAACAGAAGCAAACTGAACAACATTGTGAAAAAGAGATTCATTACATTTCAGGCCACTTGATTGAATTTTTTAACAAAGTATGAAGTTGCTTCCACAGTAGCGGAGCTACTACTTGCTAGAGTTCCTTGAGAACGCTGCTAATGGTGATAGTATCTCTCTTTTGATGATTTATGGATCAGGTCACTTATCTCAGTCTCTTAAATGCATCAGACAGTAGGTTTTTGGAGGAGAATGTTTAATCAGCCCCCTGACCTAGGCTTATTTGAAAATTGAGTGCTCTTGGCAGAGTCTGAGCTGTTGGGAGCTCGAATTAGGCAGACTAGGTTTCAACTTTTCGCCATCAATTATTAACTGTGTGGTTCTGGGCAAATGCTGTCTATCTGTGCCTTATGTCGCAATCTGTAAAACAGGAATAACAGTAGCTACCCAGAAGAGCCGTTGTGAAGCTTGTAGCTAATTCTTAACACAGTACCTGATGCATGGTAAGTGCTTGATATATGAAGGCTTTATGATTTTATTCCCTTCCTGTTATGTATTTTTTTATGACTGGGTGCCTGATTTGTATTCATAGTCACATTATGGTAAATATGCAACTATAATGCTGATATAGAATTTTACAACAAGTGATACTCTCTCCTATCCCCTTCTAATGTCTCTTCCTCTCTCAGCAATATGTACAATGCAGGACTGATTCACCACTAACTCCAGAGCCTGTAATTTGTTCAGCAGGAATCTCTCCTTTCTAAGAATGTGCTGTGCTAGGAGGGGTTTTCTGTGTAGTTACTATCAGTCACCTACTATGTGAAAGCCACTGTGCCAAATAGTTATGGGACACAAAGGTCAAAGAGGCACGGCTCTTTGTTTTCGTTTCACAAGAAGTGTTACGAAAATCAGTGTAGTGAAGGTATGTTATAAAGAGAGGCACAAAAGCTTCTGTGACATTCAAAGTACAGGTCCTAGACTTGGCAATGTAAGACAAAAAGGATGTTTTATTTTGTAGAAAGCAGTAAATAATTGTTTTATGCTGATAGGCTTCCAGCTGGTGAATTTCTTGTGGATTATATATGATTTTGTATATATATACCCTAACGTATGTCTCAGTATTTAGCTTTTGGTGAATTCCTCATGGAAATAGAGTTGTGGATTAGACTAGCGATTTGAGCTATCTGGGCCACAGAAAATGCACTCTTCTCCATCCTAACCAGCAGCAACGTGCTTGCACAGCACGGGACATAGACAAGCCGTGAGGGGCATGATTTAGTGATGGAGATCTGAATGTTTGAAAGAGTTATGGTGAACCTGAGTAGAAACATAGAGGCAACCATGAGAATCTTAAAGGCCAAATAAAGAAGCAGGGATGAGCCATTAGGATAAGAATGCGTAGCATAGGATAGATCATTGGTCCTCAGTCTAGAGATCACGTGATGGCTGCAAGGCCATGCATGATCTGGCCTCTGCCTGTCTCTCCAACTTTATCTTATGCTATTCTGGCCCAGACCCTCCACACTCCAGGTTCATCAGACTGCTTCGTGCATCCCAAACTGGTTTCTGCCCTGCCTGTAGACTTGTATGCATGCTGTTCCCTTTCTTGGACTGCTACACTTCCCTTCTTTACTCAGACAACACTTTTTCTTATCCCTCATGTCCAGATTTATATGCACTTTTCTCCAAAAAGGTCTTATTATATCACCCTCCCAATAAGTGTGCGGGGTCTGCATATTTTCTTTTTCTCTCCTTGTGCTGTGTAACCTTCATTGGAAGTATACCATATTTTAAAATCTTGATTTATTTGTATGATAACTGGTTTAGGGCTTTCCCCTTACCAGGGTGTAATCTAGTTGGTATTATTTCTATTTCGTTCACTCTTCTGCCCCCAGTACACAGCATAAGGCACAACCGCATGTAAACACTCAAATATTTAAAGTTGATGGGCTGCATGCCTACTGTGTATAAGGCAGTAGGCTAGGCATTGATGGACTTTAAAAAAATACAAAAACAATAAATGATTTCCAACTAATTTTCTGCCTCCTTTCCAATTCCACACCCTCCTTCACTAGTGACACCTCCGATGCCACCAGAGCTCTCACTATGTACAGGGAACAAGATACGGCCTTTATGTTTACAGATAAGAAAACTGGTTATCTTGAGTAAATCTGGGATCAAACTCTTCTTATTTCCAACAGCATTTGAAGTCTCAGGCTCATCCTTGAGCACAGATACATACTTTTGAGAAGTTGTAGGACCACAAGAAGCAGCGATGGATGTTCAACTTTAGTCCTTAGACTTGCATGAAGCGACCATCAAGGAAAGGGCCTCCTCTTTCACAAACCCAGCTCACTCTCTGCCAAACCCAGGGAACCCTCTCTGTGCAGCACCACCCAACCCTGTCCCTGGAGAAACGCACTTGGTAGTATATGTGCTGTTTTGTTCAGTAAAAGAACAGCATAAGGAGAGTTATAAACACATAACCCAGGCAGCAAAATGAAGGTGGTTTTTGGCAAGAAAGAAGAACAGAGAAAAGAACCTCACTAGGAAAGCTTTATCGATGGCTCAAAGTTGTGATTACAAAGGCCTAAAGTAGAGCAGTAGGTGAGGGAAGGAAAAGGTGAGGAAAATATGGAAAATACTTAAAAAGCAGAAATGTATTTCTCTATTCAAGTGGTAGTTATTGAATGCCTTAGCTATATCTGGCGCTGTCCTAAGTGCTGAGACTGTAACAGTGAGCAAAACACCTGAGGGTTCCTACCCTCAAGAAATTTACACTCTAGTGGGTGACAAGAGTCAATAAATAAGTTTTAAAAGATGATTTGAGATGGTAATTGCAATGGTTTGAGTGTGTTCCCTCCAAAATTCAGGTGTTGCCAATGTGATGGTATTATAGTAAGAGATGGGGCCTTTAAGAGGTGATCGGGCCATAAGAACTCCTCTCTAGGGAATGAGATGAAGGCCCTTATAAAAGAGGCTTCCTGTAGAGTTTGGCTAGCATATCCCCCTGCCTTCCACAATGTGAGATACAGTGTTTCTGCCCGCTTGGAGGGTGCAGCAAGAAGGTGCCATCTTGAGAGCAGGAAGCAGTCCCCAATAGACAACTGAACTTGCCAGTGCCTTGATCGTGGACTTTTTAGCCTCCAGAACTGTGAGAAAATAAATAAATTTTTATGTATTATAAATTACCCAGTTTCAAGTATTTTGTTATAGCATAACAAACGGACTAAGATAGTGACACACAAATAAAATAGGTTATAGAAATAGACTGACTGGGTCAGGGTGATGTGTATGTGTGTGACTGAGAGAGAGAGAGAGAGAGGGAAAAAGAAAGAGAGAGTTTAGATTAGATGGTTAGCAGGAAAGACCCTTCTAAGGAAGTAGTATTTGAGCTGAGGCTGGAATGATGAGAAGGAGACAGCTGTGGGAAGAAGAAGAGAGTTCCAGAAAAAAAAATAGGAAGAGAAAGCACAAAGTCCCTAGGCAAGTACAGTCTGGACAAGTTTGAGAAACAGCAAGACAGTAAAACTGGAGTGGTCTTGAACAGGAGGATGGGCGGGGTGGAGGGGGAGAAGATTCACACAGGGTGAAAAAGATAGATGTGTCAGCTAAAGTGGGGCTTCAATCCCACAATGGTTATAGGACATGAGTATCATTAAAAATAAAAGTCTAGCTTTGGCTGCTGGGTGTGGGGAATAAAGTGTATAAGAGTAAGAGTGAAAACAGAAAAATCAGTTTGTTTTAATTATGGAGGCCAGAGATGATGGTAGCTTGGTTTGGGGAAGCAACATGATGTGATAACAGATTGCACGGGAGGGGAAGAGTAGAATGAAAGATTGGTATTGGGTTCCCAGCTCCTGTAGTTTAGGATGATGATGCAGTTGGCCATCATTAACTTGTGAATACTGCACAAGAAACAGCAGTGTTGAGAAGAGACACAGTAAGCTTAGTTTTGTTCAAGTTAACCACAAGGATACAATATGGCTAAGAGAAGAGGCTCAGGGGGCAGGTTTAACTACAAGCCTAAAGCTCACAAGGTAGAAAATTTTTAAATAATTACTCCTAGTCAAAAACTGGAGCCTTTAGAGATTAAGAAAATAATATTGCCAGGAACAGAGTTGAATGGAATGAAGTTAAGGTCAAAACACTGAAGATGAACTCAATAGGAAGAGGAATAAGTAAGGGAAATGACGAGGTAGGAGAAGAAGTAGGAAACAGGTGACAGGATAATATAAATTACAAAGAAGACTCTCCCTGCTGAGATTAATCCAGAGGAGATAGACCATTCCTTTAATTAAGTGAAAATACAAAGAATGTTCAAGATATAGTATAACAGGTCTCATTTTTTTTTTTTAACTTTGATGCACTTGGCTGATGACTTTTGCATGGGTGATATATAAAAACATGAACACACCCCTAATATAGACCAAAGCATGGATCACACAATCCCTGTGATACGGCTGTGACTCTATTTCTCAGTCTCCTATTCAAGGAAGTATACAGAAATGAAGTTGAGGAAGAGCAACGTTATTATACAAATCATCTTCAGTTGGCTCTAATGTATCCGTTTTTTTTTTTTTAAACTAAACAATCCCTAAAGAATACTATAACTACTTTTTTGTAGCAGGTGAATAAGCAAAAGGATGAAGAGACCTTTTATCCAGAACATCTATTCAAGTGCCATATCAACTAGCCACTGGCAATTGAAATCTATCAAGGATTCAGGAAGGCACAAGATTATAATACAAGGTTCTCCTAGCAGGTTGCAGGGATCAAGAGGAACCATATGATTCAGAGACAAGAATCCTAGCCACTGCAAAGCTAGGAGACAAAAGGCAGGGACTCATATGAAGGACGAGGGTGTCAGGGTCAGGAGTGGAATCTGCAGCAGGCTAGATGACCTGACCTGAGAGAGAGCTGTGGCCAGACGGCCTCTGACAGCAGAGCTGGACTGTCCCCGCTTGACCGCTGCAATCTGCCAGACCTCAAGGAATGTGAGGACAGATAATTGAAACTAATCTCCCCTAATAGTCACTAGTTTAGGGGGAAAAAAACAGAGCCTTTAAGGACACCTTGTTTTTTAAGTCTTCTTTTAGCTCTGACTCATTTTGAAAACTACATAAGAACATTGTTCCAGGAATCACTGGCTGTCTTTCATAATAATATCATTTTTCTGCTATGATGTAACAGAGTTTGACTTGTACAGTTTCAGAATAGCTTAGATGGACAGTGTTTTTTTTTTTTTTTTCCCCACATAATGCTACCAGTGTCTTTTATGCTGACTTTAGGATCAAGGACTCCAGCAAGTGGTAGCAGAATGAGTCTGCTTTGAGGTCTAATAGATGGGATGAGGCTAAGTGGAAAGAATAAGCCATCCAGTCTTCAGTGCTTTGGGGCATAAGCTCAGTGCTGCTTTCCAGGTCTCATTTAAAGATGAAAGGTAAAAAAGTTAGTGATATTAATATGATTATTCCCCCAGAAGTATCCTGGTAGAGCAGCCAATGTTATAAAAACATCATAACTCAGTGTACTTCTTAATTGAGGAATGAGGTAAGGACTGGTCTGTCAAGTTTGGGCAAGCCTGGCTGATGGACCTAAGGGCCACCATGTGAAAGAAACATGCACATATCACAGGTTAACCCCCTTGCTACACTGCAGGCAGCAGTCACAGAAGGTTCTGTCTTGAGGCACATACCTCCTCAATAAAGGAAAATTCTCACAGTCCTTCAGGATTCCCTACCATGGGCTGAGCCTCCCCTCCCCAAAATCTCTATGTCGAAGCCCCAACACCCAGTATCTTAGATGTGACTGGAGACAGAGCTGTTAAGGAGGAAATTAAGTTAAAAAAAGGGCATCAGGGTGGGCCCTAATCCAATCTGACTGGTGTCCCTGAAAGAAGAGGAGATTAGGGTGGGTGTGGTGGAGATTAGGCTGGGTGTGGTGGCTCATGCCTGTAATCCCAGCACTTTGGAAGGCCTAGGCAGGAGAATAGCTTGAGTCCAGAAGTCTGAGGTTGCAGTGAGCTATGATGACACCACTGCACTCTAGCCTGATAGCGCAAGCAACAGAGAGAGACTCTGTCTCAAAAAAGAGCGAAAAGAAAAAAGGAAAAAATAAGAGCAGATTAGAACTCACAGAGAGACACCAGGGATGTGCATGCACAGAGAAAAAGACCACGTGAAGACACAGAGAGAAGGTGGCCACCTGCAAGTCAAAGAGAGAAAGAAGCCTCAGGGAGAAACTGAACCTGCCACAACCTTGTCCTTGGACTTCTAGCTTCCAGAACTGTGAGATAATAAATTTCTGTCATTAAGCCACTCAGTTTGTGGTACTTGCAATGGCAGCCCTAGCAAACTAATACATTCTCCAATCACAATTTTTTAAAACAGAAAAATCTTTGACAATAAATGGAATCACAACAGAAAACCACCTATACGTTTTGCTAGACTCTGAAGGAAATAATGAGATATTCTGAAAGAGTAAAACTACCTATGTCAGGTTTTATTACATTTCTTTTAACTCGATCAAAACTATTTATTATAGTGCATGGTAGTTTCCAATTAATAGGTTGTCCTATACATACTCTTAAAACTCCTTTGCCTCGCTCCCTCTTCCCGCCAGATTGTGGTGCGTGGTTTGTACTCCTCTTCGGAGCCATCTTATAGATTTTGTTTAGGGTAGGATTTAATCATGTTGATTTTTGAAGCAAGATTTGTTGCTTGATAATTCACCCATTTAAGGAAGTATATTTGATGTTGAATTTCTTAGTTACATGCTAATAATAGAGGCCATGTTTAAATACTACCTAGAAAGAGATGCTAGTTATATAATGCTCTCTCTACCACGGAGAAACAACAGGGAATCCCGTCAGGCTGTTAAACATTGAAAACAGTAACTCTTTATGACTTGGAGTGATGGTCAACAGGGAGTTACAGTTCTATACACGACTTAGTTTCCACTGAGTCAGGAATTCAGGTTATGGATTTAAGCAATTCTTCTCATCTACTTGTTTATTCTAATATGGTGCTGCAGTGTTGACCTTAAAGACACACACTTCTTTTCTGTCCCCATTTTTTCTGACACATTCCCTGACCTTCTCTTCTGTAACAAGTGGAAAAAAAAAAAAAAAAAGGCATTGCCTACACTTCCTTAGGTGGTGCCATGAGAAATATCTGACCTTCTTTTCTTGGCAGGAGAGATATCAAATATACATCTGAATTGGCAGTAGTTACCTCTCCAAAGACTGTAAATTTTTGTTCCTTCTGAATCTCACCTTGTTGGATGATAATAGTAGCCACATTTCTTGAGCTCTGCTATGTGCCAAGTACTATGTAAATATTTGATGTAGAAAATTGAACTCTCACATCAACCTATGAAGTAGGTACCTTATCCCATATTGTGGAAGAGAGAATTGAGGCACATAGAGACAGAGGAGATAGAATAACTTTTCTTAGGTTGCAGAGGTATCAAGTGGCAAAGCCATGCCCTGAAGTGCAGGATTCTACCTATAGACCAAGTACTCTACTCCTTTACTTCCCACTTCCCTATCTTCCCTGCTCATGTTTGAGAAAATTATTAACATTTCTGGTTGCACAATGCTCTTTGAATAGAGGATTTAAGGTGTTACTTGTGTCTTGAATGCAAGATTCGTATTATAATTTCAAACTAGAAAAGACCAAATCTTACTTCATCAAGAAAATTAGATTACCTGTACAGATGAGGCTTATCGTGGTATGATGATACTATATTATCATGTTAACAGTTGCTTACACATTTATTAATATCCTTTAATATGAAAAAAAAAAGTATCTGGCATTGAAACCACAAGAGAAATAACACTCCAGGGTTCTCATCAAGTGACCTAAACTATTGATGGGAATAACCCATGGTACAACATCTCTGTTTTCTCACCCAGTGTTTTAACATAGTAGATGCTTGACTTTGCTGAAATCACTGTCTCTGTTTTCAACTTAATTCCTTGATCACCTATCTCTGAAACATTTATTTAGAATATGGTCTGCATTTAAGAAAGAAATTGAAATGCTGAAGTAAGAGCTTCCTATTCAATTTCAACCATTGGGAAATAAATTTCTCAAACCTAAGGAATGTGTCAGATAAATGGTTTTCCAATATTGAGTAATGACCTATTTGAAGGTCACGATCAACTTTTCTTAATGAAATAGAGGAGAATAGAAAATACCAGAGTGCATTAAACATTGGAAGGTAAATATTATTTTGTAAAACTGGTTTTCAGTTATTTATTAATGTAAACTGTGTGTGTTACACTGGCTTATGGTCAAAATCATTTGAAAAACACTGAATTAGCCCAACAGATCTGTTGTCAGAATGGTCCTTGCATTCAGATGAGTTTGAGCAGCACAGCACACTGTGAGTCTCTGTGGACACCTCCATGTGTGTATTCTTTCCAATATTTTCTTTCTTCATCCCCTAAATCTAAACTGCCTCCAAGGCCTAACTTTTATTCCATTAAGAGCTCTCTCTTCCCTCTTTTCTGACCCACTGGCACTAAGACATGTCATCTTCCTTTCTCACCTCCAGGTCACTACCCTCGGTACCACCCCCCCCATTCTTCCTTTACCCACTAGTCCATGTTATTTACCTCTGCAATTAATCTTTTTAAAAGTAACACTTATACTTAGTAACTTTGTTTACAGAGGATCAAGTCTAAACTCTTCTCTTTGGTCTTAACCCCCCTGTCTTCATGATCTGCATTTTTCAATATACATCTCATTTTCCACAAGACTTGGTTTCCTAAACATGCTATGCTTATACCATTTCTATGCTTTTGATTATGCAATCTGATAATTTGTGGAGTGTTTCTCTGCCTAAATTGCTTCTCCAAATTCTATCTCAAGGCCTAACTCTCCTGTGAATTCTTTACTTACTGCTGCAGTTCAGACCCCTGTATTTCTAGAAGTCCTAGAAGTAAGACTTACTGTATTTACATCACTCTAGTCTAGCCCCATTCATAAGTTTTTTCTTTTTTTCTTCAATGATATTGCAAGCAGCTTGAGAACAAGGCTGATCTTTTAATTTTATGTTAAGAATTACAATACTAGCAATGATGACATTATGTAGAACCTACTATGTGCCAGTTAATTGTTTTTGTGGGTTTGTTTGTTTGTTTGTTTTGTTTGTTTTTCTTTTTTTTTGAGACAGGGTATCACTCTGTTGCCTGGGTCAGAGGGCAGTAGTATCATCAAAGCTCACAACAACCTCAAACTCCTGGGCTCCAGAGATCCTCCTGCCTCAGCCTTCCAAGTAGCTGTAACTACAGTCAGGTACAATCACCATGCCTTGCTAATTTTTATTTTTTGTAGCGACTGGGTCTATGTTGCCCAGGCTGGTCTTGAACTCCTGGCCTCAAGTGATCCTCCTCCCTCAGCCTCCTAAAATGTTAGGATTACAGGCATGAGCCACCATATCTGCTTGTGCCAGTTAATTAACACATTATGTATGGACCATTAGGTACTTAACCTGTATTATTTCTTATTTTCACAATAAACATGAAAAATAGATGTAGTAGATCTTTATTATGCATAGATTCTGTACTTCTGAATTCACCTACTTGCTAAAATGTATTTGTAATCTCAAAACCAAACTCACCGTGCAGTAATGGCCAATTCTGGACGTGTGTAGAGTGGTGAAAATTGTGAGTTGCCCAACGTGCATGTGTCCAGCTGAGGTCTAACATGGCAATGCTCTGCCTTTTTGTCTCAGCCCTCCTGTTGTAAACAAGTGTCCTTTCCATGGTCTATTTAATGCTGAGCGTTTCATGTTTTTTGTGCTTTTTGTTGGTGATTTCACAGTTTAAAGTGGCCTCACTACGGTGCTGAAGGGATACCTAGTGATCTTAAGCACAAGGAAGGTGTGATGTGACTTTCATAGAAAATATGTGTCAGATAAACTTTGTTCAGGCATGAGGTATAATGTTAGCTGTGAGTTTAATGTTAGCATATCAACAATATACATTCAATAAGGTGTCTTTTAACAGCAACACACATAAAACAAGGTCATTCTGATCAGTTGATGAAAATGTTATGACCAGATTCTCAGAGGAACCTAATCCTGTATTTCCCCTGGGAGCAAATGGTCCTGTTATTTGTTAATGCAGTGTTTGCTGTAATTTTATAAAATATAACTACCACAGGTAATGAGAATTGACTGTCCTATTATCTTTTCTTTATTTCTTTTTTTTTTTAGAAATAAAAAAGTAAGGTAGAGAAAGATTAAGTAATATGCCTGAAGATACCAAGATAGTGACTGAATAAAGCTGACATTTGAACTCACATATGTCTGGTTCAACTTTGTCAAGTCTTATTGTTTCTGGTGTGTGCAGTAGAAACTCAATCCTCTATTGATAGAATGAGATTCAGTACAATTTTCTCCACTGGTTAAAACAAAGTAAATGAACACCTTTTCTCCCTGATCTCTCTCACTCTTTCCTTCCTTCTCTCTCTCTCTCTCTCTCTCTCTCTCTTTCCTTCCCTCTCTCTCCCCCCCTGCTCCTTTCCTTCTCTCTTTCTCTCTCTATGCAATGGATGCCCATAGGAATTTTCTTATTTTTTGTGAAACAATGTGAATTCCCTAAACATTAGTATATTACCCTTGTTCATTCATCACTTATTTCAACAAATATTTGTGTTTATAGTGCTTCAAGTGCCAGGTTAAGCCTCAGGGACAAAATAGTCTCTCATCAACCTTAAATTTTACTGCTGAAGGCAGAACTAGAAACAATCCTTAGAACATTGTGTGTGAGAATGCCATAGTAGGGATGTTTACAAGGTTTCAAAGCACAAAGAAGTAGAAAAAAATATAATTCTGCCTGGGATTTGGTGAGAAGAGTTTTGAGAAGAAATGATGTCCCAGCTGGGTCTAGGAGGAACATATGTCAGACTGGAAAAGGGAAAGCTATACGCCATAGAGAGCTAATATGAGCAGAGTCCTGGAGGTTTGGAAAAGAATATTCTCGAAGGAAAAGGTGTTCGAAATATGTTCTACCAGTTTTGAAAAATAAAAGTATTACTATGGCTTATTATTCTAAGACTTACAAGCATATTTTTATTTTACTTTTTTTTTTTTTCCAATTTTAACAGATCGTAAATCAGGGTGGGATTTAGAGGCTTAGAATTGTGTCACAGGTATACACAGTAGCCTTTCTTAGAGGGACACAAAGTGATGGCCTATATTATAGTTAATATTGTTCAAACCAGGATGAAGCATAGTTCCACAGTCACACCAAAAGGCTTACTTTCAGGCAGGAATAAGACTTTAAAAGAAGCTTCATTTTATGCCCCAGCAGCTGACCAGGCAAAGCCTCTGCAGCCGCCTCTGTAGGGTGCAGCTGACATGTGTGTTTCATTAAATTATACTCAGGGATCTGGTGAGTGGCTAGCTGGCTAGTTTGTAGTATTGATAGTCTCATAAATTATTTCCTTTGTTTTCCTTTGCTTCTTTTTACTGTTCTATTTCAGTTTTGTCATTAAAAGTAAGCAATGGGTATCATATATATGCTTTTATGATGGACACAATCTTAATATGCAACAGCTGCAGGCAAACGCCCATGAATGAAAGGAACCAGCCTTCCTTTGTAGCTAACCCATGTTGCTTATTGGAGTAATTGTGCCCATTTGAATGGAAGTTAGAGTTGATTTAGTAAAGTGAAACTTTTGGGATCCAGCCATGCATTTTTCTATGAAATTAATGGCAATTATAATTTTTACTTCTGAGAATTCATACTATCAAGTTTTAAAGTCCTAATTATCTTCATTTATAAGGCAAGTTTGTATATTTATCTGGTTTTAAAAATGTAGGGGTTAGATATTTTGCTGCCACTTTTCTCCATTGTCAATGGCAGCAAATTATTGCTCTTAATAAAAGAAGATATTAATTCTAAGAATATAAAATTCAAGTGGCTCATGTGATTATAATGCTGTCCCTCAGTGAGGTGAGTGATATGGGGAAAATTTAACATTATAATTTTCTTGATTGCTTAATCTGAAAACAGTATTCTGATTTTTGGAGTTGCCAAGCTACATATGTTAAAGTAAAAATTTTTTAAAAAGGTGAAAAAAGATAAAAAAAATAACTTGCTGTCAGTTGATTTAGGGGATGACAACAATAACTTCTATAATTTATTTTAAGGCTACACATACAGTTCAATGTGTTTGTTCCTTTAAAATATTTACATAAATTTCTCACATCCTGAACTATGATTATTGAACAGGAATAGGCACCATAAAACACAAGAATAAAATGTTTTCATGACATTTAGACACTCTGCTGAATGAAAGTTTTCATGAACAGGTTTCAAAGACCAAAAAATAGAGTTGCTTTTTATAAATAATAATGATAATTACACACAGGAACAGGAATCATTTGAACAAAGAGAAAGACCTCATGGGTTGGGACAAATCATGGCCGTTCTCATGCTCTTAACTGATAATATTATCAGAGCCATCTTACAGACCTTCAAAATGTTCCAAGGTCTTCATAGTGTAATTTATTGAATTCCTAATAGAAAAAAGTGCACATACATATATTTGTGTGTGTAATGCAATAAATCCCAATAATTAACTAGCCAGATGTCCAGTCATCTCCCATGATGTTGCTTATATTAGCTATTCTGTATCTATAGTAGCTATTCTATGCTTCTTTCATCAGCATATCAAAGCAATTTTTTATTGAATCTAGCATTTCTAGCCATTTTAAATAAAATGCCTGGTACATAACTACATTTAAAAGAATGTATTCTCTTTGAATAGTTTTATTTAATTTTTCATTGGTCTCTGCTCATCATTTTCCTGTAAAAAAAAGGAGGATGAAGGTTCAGTGGGACATATATGATTATTAACTTTGCTGTTAATTAATTTGATGAATATTTATTGAATACTTTCTAGAGTCCAGATTATATGCTAAATCTTGTTTGGGGGAGGTGGGCTGGAGCTTGGCTAGGGTCCAAAGATGGATCAGAAAAATGTCTTCTTTTTCAAAGATTTGCTAATGAGTGCTAATAACATAAGCTATAAAGAGATGTAGGAGAAAAGGGGCTGTTGGTGATCAGAGGCCCAGAGAACCCAGAGATTACTTTAGAAGGTTGAGACAGATCAAGCCAGTCTGCAAGCACAAAGGAAGCAAAGAGACAGAGCCAGGACCATGCAGTGCATTCAGGAATCAGGAAGTGGTTCATTTGCATTAAGTGTATGATTTGTCAAGAGGATGTGTAATCCATGTGTGAGGCTGGACAGGTAGATAACCTACCTGTGTGGAGGGTACTAGAAGCCAAGACAAAGACTTTGAGTTCACATTTAGGAAGCCTTGACGCTACACTGAAGGTTTTTAAGTAAGAAGTGACATAATCAAAGCTGTCTAGGACAAATAGTACCACGATGTACAACATGGATAGGGACCTAGATAAAGATCAAAGGAAAGAGGCTGCAAAAATAATGTAGGCTGAGGTAACGAGATGCTGACTTAGGATACAGCAGTGGGAAGAAAGGAAAGGATGGATGAAAAAGGCATAGCGTAGGCAGACCCAACAGGAAAGGAAGAGAAGGGAATGGCATTACAGTTCTAGTCTAGGGACTGCTAATTCTACAAAGAAAAGTAGAACATGCAAGAAAACCTGAATTCAAGATTAATTTATGCCATACTAACCCCGCGGTGCTAGCCAATCAGAAATGTCCAAAGCCCTTGGAAATGGCAAAAACTGAAGCGAAGGGATGTTGATTAAGGTTATGAGCCAGAGTTTATAATCATGCCAAGAAGACAATAAATACATGTAGATAATTTGTATTAAACTGTGGAAATTCAGATATAAGAGGTACAAAGTTCTCTGGGATTTCAGAGAAAAGAAAGATCATTTTCAGATGGAGTCGGGGACTTGGTGGTCTGGCATTTGGAAAAACCCCCCTACTAGAGTTGAGCGAGGATTTTGGCAGGCAGAGATAGAAGAAGAAGGAATTCCAGAGGAGGGGGGCATGCCAGATATCTGAAAAGACACCAGTAAAGCCAATGACATAGGAAAATGCAGCTCCCATCTATGAGGGCATGGTGAGGACACCAGTGTGCTTGGGATTTTGTGTATACCCAGAGAACTGATGAGGAAGTAGGACGGAAATGGAGAAACCTATTTCTGACTATGCTAAAATGACAACAAAATTATCAGCCAAATTGCCCTATTTAAGTCAAATCAGCTAATGTCCATGACTAAGCAATTGTTTTAACTAATCGTTCATTGAGTTAATGCATTCTAATAAGTAGCTCAATCAAAATATGTTCAAAATATAATCTGGTCATCTTAATTTCTTGAACTTTAGCACCTATTTTAAATCTTAAAGGCCTATACTTTAGAGAGTTAGAGATTATTTAGTGCAGCACTCTGCCTGATATTTCAACTGGAAACGAAGTGTCTGAGGCATTTCTTTTTTAAATAAAAGCTTGTATTTTACGTTGAGGACTTTAAATGTTTTATTTTAACATAAATGCTAATAGATCCAAGTATTTCAGAATTGCAGGGGAAAGTTGCACTTGGTTAATTTTTAAAATGAGAAAAACTATTTCATTCTTTGTCAGGAGAAAAGCATCTTTGAAATGCTCAAATGGTGGTAATCTTCCATCCAAACCCCTCAATGTATTTTTATAATTATAATTTTTAAAAGAGACACTGGTGATATAGAATACACCACCAATAATTCTCATAGCAGTTATGCTCAGTAGTATAAGCATGTAGTTTTAGTAATGTTATGTACCTCTATAAAAATCAGGGCATCAGTATTATTTATAAATGATTCCATGATTTCAAAAAGTCTTTTTTTCCACTTTTCCTCAATAGTTAATTAAAACAAAACAAAACAAAAAAACCCAAAACCAAAACAAAGTCTGCATTTTCCAAATGAAATGCAAATAAAACTCACAAATGAAGAGTAGGCTGAAAGAAAACAATACCTGATCTGGGAGTTTTGCCAAACTTTTATTTTAATGTACTTAATGCAGAGATATAGGAAGAATATTATGCTGAAAATGTAGAAATCAACTCAGCATTCTTGGCAGAAGTACCTTTTAGTCTACAGCACAGAAAGAGTTAATCTGAGATGCAAACTGGAGTTGCATTAAAATGCTTTGTTTGCTATTCAACAAGCTTTGTTTTAATGGCAAAGGCAATACTGAAATTGTGTGAGTACTTAAACTTTATTATGGAAATAAGTGATGTTGCCCTAAAAGTCTTCCATGACAAGAAAAATATGCTGTAAGGAGTTACTGAATTACCTATTTTCTTATCCAAAACAATTCTTTATTTGCCTCATACTTTCAGGCAATGGTTCCACAAAATTAAGTATGGTTTCCCCCTTCTAATAGCAAAACCCAAAACAAACCTTAAACTATGTCTTCTTTGCATGTTATAGTAAATGTACTTTCATTATGCTTAATGTACTTTTAATAGTCTCCTATGGCAAGATGGTGATATTAAATGTCAGAATAAAATATCCGTGATACCACCTTGAATTTGCTACAGTGTCTTTTATCTGAGGGCTCAAAGCACTTCACACATGTTCTAATTCAGTATCTCCTTGAGGTGTAGTATGTGCATTTTATGGTTGAGGACAGTGAGGTGTAGAATGACTAAGGGAATTGAGGTCATTTCCAGAGCTCACAATAAGCACAATCTGGAGCATTATCTCCCGTTAGTCCAGGCTGCCTCCAAGATGGCTGCACTGGCTTCTCAGGGCCAAAAATCTGTTGTATCCTCACTAGTCTTTTCTTTCATGGAATTATCTCCCTTACCTGGACACCATCAGATGCAGGGATGTAACTTGCCCTTTTAAATGTGTCTGTCACATTTCTCAGGATTTCCACGGACATCAGAAGATCGCCTGCATAGAAATTTTTCCTCTGAGTTAAATCCAACAGTGTCTTGGTCACCTGGGACATTCCATCACCTGCCAGCATTCGCTGCCCCTTAGCAAGGTGCTCTTTAATCTGTGATGGTCAAAAGAACAGAATAAACATCAGAATCTTCATATTTCTCTGCATATCTACATCAAGCAACTGTATTTAAAATTGCTCACTCAACTTTAAAATAGCCTTGCGATACTTGGGTGGATTTAAAACTAAATTGTGTGTATCCCATACTCAGATGAATAAACACTGAGCATGAAAAAGCTAACGTACACATTTTGGCAGGCTTGATGGACTTGCCACTTCCAGTTAGAACACAATATAACACATTGGGGAAAATGTGCATTAATTTAGGTTTTTAATTGGAGTAAAAATTTAAAAAATACTCTTGCATATGGTAAACATGGGAGATTGTTTAGTAATGTGTGATCTGAGATGGGAGAATATAAACACTTCAAAATATCCATGTTTTACTAACAAGCTGGGCTTATTAACTTTTGCCTTACATCTTAAAATAAACACATCTTTATATAGCAGCAAAAAAAATTGTCATAAGGAAAATTTTGAGAAAATATCTCTAAACTTTACAGGTTTACTATGATATAATTGAAAGCTAGATTACTTCAGCTTTATTTTTAAAAATAAACAAAAGCAAAAACAAAAAATTCTTCAGCAACAGAATGAACCATTAAGATGCAAAGCTTAAATTAATTTGATGGCCAGAGAGATGTGCTGCCCATTCTCGTATCTGCTTATCTTACAATTCAAGGAGGAAAAAACATCTTACAGTGTGAAAGAACGTAGGAGATAATAGAGATAGTAAAGAGATAGCAAGAATCCATTATGCTTTCACTTGTTTACTAAAAGGTTGATTTTTATCTTCCCATTGTTAAATTTGTGATAAAATTAACTTAAAATTGTGAGATAATCAAGAATTAACACACCAGAGAAATATTGAAATAGAAAGACTAAAGAGTAATGATTCTAATTATCAATTTTTCATCAAGAAACATGCTGAAAAATCCTTTAAAGTATGGCATTCAATCTGAACTAATCAAAAAAGTGGGAATATTCTAAAAAATATAGTTTAAAAAGTGCTATTGGCCAGGCATGGTGGCTCACACCTGTAATCCTAGCACTCTGGGAGGCCGAGGCGGGTGGATCACTCGAGGTCAGGAGTTCGAGACCAGCCTGAGCAAGAGCGAGACCCCGTCTCTACTAAAAATAGAAAAATTAGCCGGGCGTGGTGGCGAGCGCCGGTAGTCCCAGCTACCAGGGAGGCTGAGGCAGGAAGATCACTTGAGTCCAGGAGGGTGAGGTTGCTGTGAGCTAGGCTGACGCCACGGCACTCTAGCCCAGGTGACAGAGCAAGATTTTGTCTCAAAAAAAAAAAAAAAAAGTGTTATCTTGACACCTCAGATATTTTACTTTTCTTTATCTCTAAAACTGTCAAAAATATTTTGGTAAAATGAAAATCTTCAGAGGCATGCTTTATTTCCATTGTGTTATGCTAAAAAAAAAAAAAAGTAATGTATTTTTTCCATATTCTTTCAATTCTGTCCATCTCCCTTAGGTGTCAGCTATCAATCACGAACTAAAGTCCAAAGGATTGGCATGGCATCAAAAATCTAGCCCTTGCCTATCTCTTTAGTCCCCACACCAATTGCTGTGGAGTGGTATTAACATCTGTAATCATGATACAGACACAGCATTGGCCAATGAGAAGGACAGGGACCCTCAAAGTAGAAGCCAGCTGGTTTCCACAACGGCATGTACACCAGGCTGAATGCCTGATCTTCTTCAAAACTACTGATAATTATTTGCAGTTTTCTGTTCAGGTCATGTGTTCTATGACTTCATATTTTTGCTAAAGATATTCCACCCTCTTTCTTTTCATTATTTCTTGTAAAAACTACTCTTATTTAGACTTTGGTCTTGTAAATATCGAAACAGAGTTAATCATTTCCTCTTCTGTGCTCTTATATAAACATCCCTCTGATCACAGTAAATAGTAATCATTTGTTCATGTATCTTTTGGCCCCTATAGTCCCTCTCAACTTTGAAGAGTAGGATCCCTGACTTAGTTACAGCCTTAGCATGCAGTGCAGTAAATTTTTTTAGAGTGAATTCAGTTGTTATGACCTATCTACATCTTTGTGGTATGACACAATGGAACGTGCTTTGGAGATGGGGGTGCCTACATTTATATTTCAGTTTTCCAGCTTATTATTCATGTCACCGAATGCTTTGGAGACTCCATTTATTATGTCTCCTCTGAGATTTGCAAAATGTATCTATATGGTAAAAATGTTTTAAAATCATTTTCTTAATTCAATGAACCCACACAAGCCTAAGGTAATTAGCAGAAGCTAGAGCATTCAGGAAAGGTCTTGCTTCACCGTGATCAGTGTGTCCTGCATGTTCTACTTCCTGAAGACTTCTAAGACTTTCCCCTCATTCACTGTACTCCAGCCCCTCTGGTCCTTTTATTCTTCCTCAATGATATCAGGTACAAGTCTGTCCCAGGGTGTTTGCATTTGCTTTGCCTTTTGCCTGGAGTAGTCTTTCCACAGAGATCCACATGCTTATTCGTCACCTTCTCAGAGAGGTCTAATCTGACTCCTATCTCAATGGGAAGCCTTATTATTCTCAATAATCTCACCCAACTTCGTGGTGCTCAAGCTTCCTGCCATTGTGCTGTCTATCTCTTGGCTCATTCATTTTTCTGCCTTGGCTATTAGAATATAACCCTCATGAAGGAGACGATTTTGTCTATTTTGTTTATTATTATATTCCCAGCATCTAGATTTTATTCAATATATTGAATGAATTAATTAATGAGTCAACTTCCTTCTGTTCTTACCCTGTGAGGTCACAGGATTAAGTCAGGCACATTTGGAAGACATGGTAACTCACTCACGAACACTCCATAGCAAACAGTGGTACCAAATATCATGAGATAAATAAACTACCTGACTTAAAGAGACAGTATAGCTTCTGGGCTGTAAAAGTGTCTGGCTCAGTAAGTAAAGTGTGAGAAAAGTTTTGCAGAGAAATAAAGCTAATAAGGTCTAACCTTAAAAACGTCATAAAATTTAGTCCTCAATTTTGTGCTGGTAATGCCAATCACAGCTGCGATACTAAAAGCTGCAGAAGATTAAATTGTTCTCCATTAGGAATAGAACGCAGCAATGGTTGCCAAGGTAAATAATGTCTGACTGCCTCAAATCAGACTATTATCTATGATTTTGGCAACCCATACCTACGCCTATGAGGGACTTAACTTGTATAGATCTAATGTATGCTTCCCCTCATACAAAACTATCACAACATTGACTTGCATCTTGAGAAATAAAACATTTAGACATGTCTTCTGTTTGCAACAAAAATAGTTACGGAAGGCACTGGATGGCTCAACGAATAGGAAAGCCAGTCTGTCACGTCTGGGTCAGCATCAAATCCGGCCCGAGTCCGTAGTAAATGAACGTCATTGCCATCTGACAGCTGCTTAGCAGGCTTATGTGGAATGAGTTGTTCTCAGTTCAGCTCTTAGCAAACAGGTGCCCAGATCACAACACTAGTTCTCACAATTGGCACTGATTAGCATCCTTCCTGGCATTGTCAGGGAAAAGCACTCAGGACAAATACCTGGTAATATTTTTACACACTGGTGTAGACTATTCATAGCATTTATACAGGGTATAAAGGGTGTTTGGATAACACACATTTCTGTCTGGAACATATTTAGTTGGAAGGCAATTTCCAGTTTCTTGATCTTACTTTGACCGTACAGTTATATTGTGAAAGGTTCTTTCTTTATGCCTGTGCTTTATACCTTTTTCTAGAATGACAAATACAAGTTTACCTGCTAGATTGTTTTTTATTTTTTTTCTTTTCTGGATTATGAAGAAGTTGAGACTAATGGGTTTGCTAACCTTACCTTTTCTCTGTTTCAAACTGTCCTTTATTTGCATTCTCTCTCTCTTCTATGGTTTAATTCTGTGGTTATCTCTAAGATTTTGAATCCCATCCAATCCCTTCTTCAATACTTCTCTCTCTCAAAAATATAGCCTGATAATCATATATCTTACTTAAATACCAATTTCTTATATTGCTATCTCCTTTCAACTACTATCTTCCTCTTGGTTTTCTTCAAAATCAAAAGCAGAAATATAAAATCTGGTTGGAGCTCAAAAATTTTTTAAATTGCAAATTAAACATTCTAATTACCTACAAAGCATACTTTCTGGAAATCTTGCTAGTATATTAAGTTTAAGGAGCAGCTGGACTGATAACACCTGGATTTAAAATGTGGTTCTTCCACTCACTACACAGGACCACTGGAAAAATTATTTACCGTTCTTCTAGGATCATTTGATTTGTCTGTAAAAAGCAGAAAATATCATATAGTTGTGATGATGGGTTAATAAGAAGACAGAGGTTAAAAGTAGACATCCAGTGACTGTTTCCTCTTCTCGTCCCATCTTCAGTTTCCAATTCCTCTAAATACTAGCTATGTAGTGTTTCCATCTCCATTCTTTTCCCTATGGGCATGAGGTAGATTCTTGTCCAGGTCTTCAATACTTAACTTCCCAAACACTAATTATTTCTTCAACTGGATCTAACTGGCTATTTATTCGATTCATTAATTTTAATGACATATTTTTCACTTACAGGAGTTTTTTTAAATCTTTTTCATATTCTTCCATTATTTATTTGTGCTTTCTTTTCTTTCATTACTTATTTTAAACAAGCATAATTTTGAAATATATATTTTACTTCTTGCTTTGCTAAATCTCCTGATTCCTGAATTTGCTTATTCTCCTTCCTGGTGTTTTGCTTCACGATACTTGTAACTATAATAAAATTATATTTCAGTGGGATATATTTATCCTTAGGGAGCCCCAAGTCTTTAGTTTCTGAAACAGTTGTTAGAGATACTTTTGAGTGTATTTGTCTAGGGGTGGAGCCTTCAGACAGTTAAATGGTTCTGCATTAATTTATACTAATTTTCATGTTAATTCTATCTGGTCATGGTTTAGACTAGGAGTTTCAGTTTCTGAAAGGTGATTTCTTTCCCCTTCCTCTCCCAAACCTTT
This sequence comes from Eulemur rufifrons, assembly GCF_041146395.1. NCBI lineage: Eukaryota > Metazoa > Chordata > Mammalia > Primates > Lemuridae > Eulemur > Eulemur rufifrons. Next base: position 30,846,852 of record NC_090997.1, on the reverse strand, counting down.
TATGAATTACAACTTTCTTAAACACATAGTAGGCCTGAAAGTGCACAGGGTTTTTCTAGTGTATGAGGCCAGAATATAGTGCTAGGTCATTGCCAGAGGCTTGGTAAGGGCATCACTGCTTGTGTGAGTAAGGGGACTTTGTCAGCATTTCCAAAAGGGCTTTACAATCTCACCCTTCAGCACCTAGGGCTCACATGTGAAGTGAAGCTCCCACAGCTTTTCCCTATGGATCTAGCTTTGATTTCCACCCCCCTTTATTTTTGGTATCTAAGAATTCCCCTGCCTTTCTTTTGAGAGGAGCTACAACTCAGTATTTGAAAATATATACATATTGTAGTTTATGCAGAACTCAATATTATCTATGAAGGTAATCTTGGTCCACCCCACTGTTCTACCACTGCTACCGGTATCCTAATAACAACCAGTCTAAACTTTTCACCCTATTCCAAAGAAATCTCATGGATTCTGTTTTTGCTCCCTGACTCATTCATGCTCTTCTATAATCTTAAATACTCTCTCTACATTCTCTTGTTAAATTATCTCTTTCTCCTTCATGAATTCTTTTTGGATAACTACAACTATGATATAATCTCTACTTTCAAGCTTCATAGAAATAATCTTGCTCTACCTTATATTATCATAGTGTTTATGTTCTTATCTTATCCATTCTACTAGACTATAAACCCCTAAAGGGCCTGTAGTTTCTTATTCATCTCTGTTTCCCCTGTAATCTCTAGCACATTGTCTGCCACACAATGGTACCTGTTCAAAGAGCTTACTAAATTGAACTGAAACTACTGTGGGAGGATTTCCTTTTACCTTCTCCAATTATAATATTAAAATATTGGCGGAGTTAAAACAGCAGTCCATGATTATGCAAAACAGGTAAATATGTAATAATTGGACAACTTTTACATTTCTGGACAGAATTGCCTTTTTAAAAGATATCCAGTTAATATGAATAGGCAAATAATTTCAGAAATTTTAGACATCTACAGTTATAGTTATATAATTTCTACCTTTAGAAAATAATAATATATCATTTACTGGGTGCTGGTTATATGGCAAATATAAGGTTAGATTTTTATATGAAGCACATCATTTGAGTTTTAAAATGACCCTTGGAGGTGCTATAATTATCGATATTTATAGATGAAGGGGCAGAGATGTAGCAAGGTTAATCTGCGTTCCTCAGAAGCACATGGTTCCTAAATAGTGGTTATGAGATTTGAGCCCAGGCAGTCTGATTCCAGAGTCCATGTGCTTAACTACTAAATGTTTAACTCAGGTTTTATATAGTGCTTATGTTAGAAATTGTCAAAATACTTATTTTGACAATATTTAAATATATTAATATATTGAATATTTTGATAATATTTAAAAATCATTCTTGACCACATTTGCTTTAAGGAGACAAATGGTTTTCAGATGAAGAAAGAATACAAGAAACAAAGACTCGAAGCAATTTACCAGACTGCCGAGGTATTGCCAATTATTTGAGTAGTAGTTGTTATTTTGGAATATAATGTGTAAATGTTAACAAAGCCATTTACCAATATTTCTAAAAGATTTTGTAGGTAGTTTTATACAAGTAGAGGGAAGAACTCCTTAAGGGTACATCAAAGACTCTATTTCTCTCAGGTGGTATTTTTTGATTCTTTCAACTTAGGCACTTAACTAGTTCAGAAAGCTTTTACAATTTCAATATTTCCTTTTAAAATTATAATTGCCGGTGATTATGCCTACTCATACTGCAACACTCCCTGAGCATTATTGCTCCAAAGGACAAGTCTTAAAAGATTCTGTGTCATTCACATTTAATACTGTTGACAAGATCAACAGTGAAGGGGAAGAAAATGAAGTCTAAAAATAGTGGCTTTTTCATAGTTCTCGATTAAGCCTCCTTGCTCTTTATATGGAGAGATGTGGAGAGGGTCACGGTGTAAAGAGTAGGTGTGTTTCTGAAATAACCTTATTCTTTTCGTTTCATGCCTCCCACTGCCAGCCACACAGTTGCCTCTTTTGTGTGAATCCTAAAAAAAGGTTTATCATAGTTGTTCTGTGCAAATGACACACTTTAAACATCATATATTTATATATTATTTTCAGCATCAACTCCTACAGTCCATCTGTAAGGTATATTAACGGCTTTCACAGTTCTAAGTGGCTTCAATTAAAAGATAATTATACATGGAACTTCTTTTCATAAAGCAATAATCAGAAGGTACATCTTTTGTTTGATTCAGTTCATAATTCTGTCATTTTTCTAAGACCAAAGTCACTCCCTGGGTGATGATATTAGGTTATTTACATATCTACCTGGAGGCTCCAAGAAAGACAGATTATCCTATATGGAAAAGAAAATATATACTCTTAGTTCTAGTCCATGAATATTTCTTAATTTCCCTAATATTTGATATAAAGAGTTTATGTTCATCTCAGAGTTGCCCTAGAGCTAGAAGTTACAACTTGAAAAGACAATTCTTGTCTAGAGACAATATCATAGGGTAGATTTAGGTCAGAATTCCCCTGCATAAATCATGTATGTGTCACATAGAACCCAGAAATGTGGTATAAATATTACTTGGCCAGAGGGACATTGGATATCCTTGTTTTTGTCTCAGGAATCTCTGAAGTGAGAGATAGGATGGCATGAATTTGAGGATTTCAAATTATTGTTATAAGAATAAACTGAGTCCTGAAGAAAAGGAAAAGTGAGTCAGGTATACACTGTGCATATTTCCCTACCTGGAAATTTCCAAAATAAGAATGAAAGCATAGTAAATTTACCTACCCAGTAGAAACTAGAAACAGCTTTAATTTATGAGTGTTTGGCTAGAATGTGACAAAAGTATAATCCTGAGCAAAGGACATGAGTAGGTGAGATTTCTTTTCTGAGCACCAAACAAATGCAGATGTTCTCATAAATATTTTGAGCCAAGGATGGAACTAGCATATGCTCCAAGAGCTCAAAGAAGTGTAATGGTCACAGGGTTGCATGAGACTTTTAGGAACCTTTCAAACAGGAAGCAGAGTACTACATAATCCAGTATTTCTCTAAGGCTTGCTCAATTCTGTTTCCATTACTTGACCTTTCTCCTTCTAGGGATAATGCATCACTTAGAATAGGATAGGTTATACTATGGTAACAAACAACTCCAAACTCTCAGTGCCTGAAAACAACAAAGAAATATTTCTCACCCTACATATACAACCCACATCATCAGGGAGGATCTATTCATCATAGTCATTCAAGGGCTTGAGATGAGGGAGGACAAACAATCTTGTACTGGCAATGACATCCTCAGGCCTGAAATGACAAAGATCACATCCATACACAACCAGTAGGCCAGAACTAGCCACCTGGGCACCTAACTGGAAGGGGGTGAGGAAGTACAATCTTTCTATGTGCCCAGGAAAGAAAAATTATGTGTCACCTAATATATTAATAGTCAGTTTGCTCTGCCTCTGCCTCTCTTTAGCTCCAATGCATTCATCCAACAAAACTTCAAGCCTAGATAAAATCTACCCCAGTGCTTCTCAAACTTTAATGTGCATATGAAGCACAAAGAGAACTTTTCAAAATGCAGACTCTGATTAAGTAGGTCTGGAACAAGGTTTGAGAGTCTACATTTCCAGCAAGCTCTCAGACACTACTGATACTTCTGGTCCTCAAAAACCATTTTGAATAGCAAGGCTCTACCTAATACCTTCTCTGCACCTGCATCCAAGTAGCTCAACTTTGCTGTAGAAAAAACAACCACTACACAGACTAGCAATACTCTAAATTCTGTATTTCAAACCTTAGATTACACTCAGTGCAGCCTGGTAATCCTGTTATATTTCTCTAATAGGCTTATTTTCAACCTCTTGGAAATTACTATTTTATACCTTTTCATGTCTCCTGAAAAGACACACATCTTTTCCTAAATCCTCACTTGTAGCTAATGATCCTGCCTCCTACTAAATGGAGAAAAAGGAATCCATCAGAAGAAAAATGCTCTCCCACACAAAAACCTACTAAGTTCTTTTCACTGTATTCATCTTTCCTGTCTGCTTTCCCCAGGTTATAGTGGAACAAGTATCTCTTCTCTCACCAAAGCCGATTTTTCTGACTTTTGCTATAGATCTCAGTATTCTCTGCCTTCTTGGATTTTCTTTAATTTTCTTGTTTCTCTTCTAATTTTTTACTAGTACTATTTCTATTGGATCATTTACTTTAACATATAAAAATGTTCTAATATTTCCCATTTAAGACAAAACAAAATGATATTGAAACTTTTTGTGACCTCACATTTCCTCCTCACTACCTTCTGCTCCCATTCATCATCAAAATCTAGAAAGCGATGAAGATGCAGCCTTTCTTCATTTCCTCATCTCCTGTTCTTTCTGTTGATGACTTCCCAAATTATTACCTGTCCAGGAGCTGGAACCTGAGTTTCTGACTCCCACATCCAACTACTCTCTCCACATTTAATAAAAACAACCTTTGGCAATCCCCAGCCTTACCTGCCCCAATTATTCCTCATGTTCCTGCCTTACCCATCTCAGAAGAATGGCATCGCCATCAGTCACGTGTGGTCACTAAACCTTAATGAACGATACCGTCATCTCCCATCTGGATTACTGCAGTGGGCTTCACAGCTCTGTCCTGCCACCCCACGGTCTATTCTCCATAGAACAGGCACATGACTCCCTCTCATTAGACTGAATCACATTCCTCTATTCCCAAGGGCTTCTCATTACACTTAGAATAAAATCCAAACTCCTAGAAAAGGTGTTTGAGGCACAGCATCATTTCTTTCCTATCTGGCCCTCCAGCCTCATTCCATGACACTCTTCTTGCTTACTACCTCTGGCCGTACATCTTCTTTCGCTCCCTCAGGGTTTTCCCAGGTATTATTCCTTCTGTATGGAATGTGCTCTTATTTACTGACAAACTCATTCTCTCCACTCTTTACATGTCTGTCTCATGAGATCCATCTCATCTTTCAGATCACAGTTTTAAATGTTATCTCCTCACAGAGACTTCACCGATTTTCTTATCTGAATAGTCCCCTAACATTATTCTCTATGGTGGCATCTCATTCATTTCCTTAAATATGTCAGAATTTGTAGTGATTTTATCTCATTTCTTGTCTCATTTATTTTAAATTTGTTATATGTTAGATTCAGGTTACATCTCCAGGTCCTTGAACTCTGCTTGGCACATAGTTAAAGTTCAGTGATTATTTGTAGAATGAATTAATGGGTAGATGAAAGAACGGATGAATGATTGAATAAGAGTTCACTTTCACTTGTAATTTTGTTTCCTTTGGTATTAGCTTAAATATAATCCTTTACACAATTATATTCTATTAAATTATCCTATTAATAAGTTTCAATTCAATGAATTTCAATGCCTAAAATTGACTCTAATGTTGCTTCTCAAGTCATACTAAATCCATACCCTAGGAGAAGCTAAATAGAAAAAATAGTGTATCTATTAGAGGTATTTCATTTATACATCTATATAATAGACTTCCTTAAAATTTTCTAGGAGACACAATCATATGTGTCTAAAGATTATCATTATCATTATTATTATTTTAGTAGAGATGAGGTCTCTTTATGTTGCCCAGGCTGGTCTCAAACTCCCGGGCTCAAGCAATCCTCCTGCCTTGGCCTCTCAAATAAAGTGCTAGGATTACAGGCATGAGACACCATGCCTAGTCAAGATTGTTTTTCTCCTTTGCAATACAATTGAAATGTACTGGTTTGAGATAATGTATAATTCACATAAGACCAATGCTTTTGCCACCACAACTAGAAAATCCCATATATATTACAAAAATCATACTGTAAGGACATTAGAGGGCTATGTAAGCAGTGATAATGAGATGAACTAAATTTCCAGAAAATAGAGATCTTTTCTGAGGTAAGCCCAAAATTACAGTCATTTATTTTTCTCCTAGGAAGATTTCTTAAATCTAGGCAAAAACTGAGCAGCAGGTGTGGCCTAATAAGGGGACCTCTAAGGTACAAGGAGAAACTACTATTGTTTGGTTGTCTGGGGCTTAATAAATATATTGAAAACTTGAAGGGTCCTAAAAATTTTGGGGATTTTTCCTCATGAGACATTTGCTGAGTTTTTGAACTGTGTAGGAAGTGGAGGAGATAGGACGAAAACTTCTAAAATGCAGAAGTGCAATTTTCTCCATTCTTTAAGTGCTTTGAGCAGAAATGTCTTTGAGGGAGGAGTCCAGTCTTAAGCACTAGCTCCTCAAGATGTCTGATGGATTTGAGGTTGCTTGGGCAGAAAGCTGGATCACTGAGCTAGGAACCTCTGAAGGGCAGGGATGAATCTTCAAAAGCTTCTCAGGGCTGACAGGAAAAGCACACTGAGGCTCTAGAGATGCAGTGGATGAAGGGAGACTAAGCAGATGTAGTCTTACAAATGTCAGGGTTGATATTTTGAGGGGTGTTGTCCCAGTTCTTTGGGTCCTTGCTTGGAAAAATTGCAAACAGGGCCCGTGTGACAGAATGATGACAGACACTGAGCACTTCCACAAAGGTGGCTTTCAGCATATAAAGTGAAAGTATAGGGTCTGTCTCTGGAGTGGAGAAGACCTTGGGGTCTTATCACACTTTTACTTTTATGTCTACGCCTTATGATATGCTAAATGGTGGGTGGAATAGTCATTATTTTTCTGGGAAAAGGGTGGAAAGTTCTAAGAGCTAGGGCTCTCCCCAATTGTGTTCTTATAGGGTAACTTTCAGGGGTTGCCATGACGTTTATAAACTGTCATGGCACTGGTGGGTGTGATTTTTACTATGTTAATATATGTTAATGTATATTAATGGGGAAAATGTTACCTTTAGACATGAGCTCCTAGTTTCTGCACATGTTCCTGGCCGGGAAAAGTCCCTAACCTCAAGTTTCTGTTATTGTGAGTTTGGTTCTAGATGCTTATTGGCCTCCTCATTTTTGCCTCCCTCCTCTTTTCCTGTGGTCAGCACTGCCAACCCTTACCTGTCCCTAACATTAAAACTGCAAAACAGCCCTGACCCAGATCAAGTTCTGATTGAATTAAAGTAGCAACTCCTCACTGTATTTGAATAACTAAGGAAAGGAGTGATGATTTCTGGGGGACATTAACAAGGTCTGAAGACCCTACATTTATTTTACACAATGTCTAACATGCAATGGAATATTACTGGATATACAGAGGGGCCAGAAGATATAACTGACAATTAAAAGGAAAAAAAAAAAAAGTATATTCACAGAATATCCAGTTAGGATTTAAAATAACTATGATTAAAATGCTAAAGAAAATAGATGAAAAGAATTACAAAATAGACTTTGTCCATTCTTTACTGGAGAATTCTAAAAGAGTTGCAATCTTAAAAGAACAAAACCAAACCAACAAACAAAAAAATAAATGCATATTCTAGACCAGGAGTCAGTGAACTACAGCATGCAGGCCAAATGCAACCCATTGCCTGTTTTTGCTTAAAAAGTTTTGCCAGAACACAGCCATGCCCGTTTGTTTATTTACTGTCTGTAGCTGTTCTTGTAATACAAAGCAGAGTTGAATAATTATAACAGAAACCATATGGCGTGTAAAGTCTAAAGTATTTACTATCTCATAGAAAAATTTGTTAGCCTTGTTTTAGACTTAAAATACACGAAGTTAATAAAATTGAAAAATTTTTAAAGGCATAATGGAAAACTCATTGGGAATCTGTGAAATATGCTGTAAACTTTGACATATGAATAGTTTAGAACATCAAGATTTAAATAACACCTTCCTCCCAAGGATTTTATATTTTTATTTTTTTTTCCATCAGCTCCTTCAGGGTAAATAGCATTCAGTAAATGTGAGCTATTATCAATTGTTGAACACTCAGTGAACTTTTAATTTTATTCAGGAACACATGTTAAAACCTTTGTAATTGTGGAGTTGAACTCAGATCCCAAAACTTTAACATGTGGTTCTGAATAAAATTAAGAGGTTTCGGCCCATTTTAAAGGAAGTAATGCTCTTTAACTTGTCCTTGGCATTGTTGAGTTTTGCAATGATTATTCGAATTCTAGAAGTGAGGACTGTGACAAACATTTAGAGTTTGGCACAAAAATAGAAAAGCAGTTAAATGCTATGTGTTGAATAGTTAGAATAGGAATGTCCACATTATTTCATGAGAGGGTTGTGTAATTAGAAACATGTATATATGGATGACAAATCTGTGTTGCAATTAGTAATAATATCTCACAGTGATTTCATGTGTACTATGGGCTGGTAACAATCCCATTTAACTGGTCTTGCATGATGTCCTTATTGCTTCATTGATAAGAATCCCCTCATGATTATAAGGTTCAGCAGGATTAAGAACTACTAATCTAGCTTCTCCCACCTCCAATCACTTGCCATGTTTCAGCCATGTTGTACTATATAGAACTTGCAGAACAGGTAACTGCTGTCTCCCAGACTCACACATCCCCACTTAATTGGTGAATATATGAAAATTAAAAATCATCTGTCAGTTCTCCTGACCTGCTGAACCTTGCCACCCATTTCTTTGTTTCATAATTGCCTATTAAAGAAGCAATAACACTTGCATACCTTTTGGCCTAGTAAATATTTGTTGTAAACAAAAACTGTAATGGCTATCGTTTTCTTTTTTCCTCTAAATGAGCTCAGTAATGAAATGTATTATCCTCTTTTAGGCAATGTGCTGAGCATTTGTGCAACGAGGTTGTAGCCAAAAAAGTGTGATATGTGAGGAGTTTTGTTGTAATAAAGCAAAATTAACCTGAGAGTTAGGAAGTATGGGAAAAAATTAAAGTAAATCTATTCTCCTATTCTCTTTCTTGCTCTCTCTCTGTCTCTCTTTAGCTCTCTTTTCTGATAAACCACTCATAACAGTAGAGGCAAACAGGAGAAATAGAATCCTTAAACCAGGATTCAAGCAGTTTCACATCTTTTACCTTTATCAATGACTGGATAACTTATCACTCCAACATTTGTATTTATTTGTTTAATGAAGGTCTGAAAATAGGAACTAAAGTTTTAAGGAGCAATAACTTAAAAGGCAACATTCAAACTTAACTCTTCCTATTTTCATACAGAGGGGCTTCCACTGGAGTAATATCTTTAGCCTTTCGTGGTCCCCATCACTCATACCTCTCCAGGGAAGGAGGAGTGACACACCTGTCCGATGAATTTTGGAGAAAGCATTGGTGTGCACGGTTCAACCCCTTTTGCTTTAGATCTGTCTACCTGCAGGGGCATATGTTCTGCCATTTCTACATGGCTTATCTCTCCAGGTGAGTGCATGTGTTTGTATGTATGTAAAACAGAGAGAAAGAGAGGAGGAGAGAGAGAGAAGAAGAAGTTTCCTGTGATTGTCTGGGTATTCCAAGGACAAAATAAGTCTGTTTGTGTGGGGGGAGGCTGGCCCACTTGGCCCCAATATTCAGACATTTTTTCCAAATAGCTTTATATGTAATAGGAAATGATATTCTTAATTTATCTGACTCCTGTGCCTATTTCTCAACTGATTCTGCAATTATGTTTACTTTGTGTGGTATAAAATTCAGAAAACACTCCAGAATAGTAAATGAAACATTAACATATAGAAAATATGAAATTTCCAAGAATCCTACTACATTTAGCACTTTGTTCCTGTATTTTCAATTTTATTTAATTGGGTGTGTGCCTTTGGGTCTTTTTTTTTTTTTTTCAGCAATGACATTTGGATCATAATGTTTAACTTTGTATTTTATAAGGTTTCCAAACCAACTTCACAAATATTAACTTATTGAAATTGTTCTGCAATGGCCAATTTCATAAGGTGATATCATCACTCCACATTTTTGGATATTTGGGGGCTAGTAAAATTTCACGTTAAAGATAATACTTATTACTTTCATGTGGTTAAAGTTCATGAGCATTACGTCTGGTAGTATCACCTTCTCAGAACTCTGGAGCTGCCCGTATCTTGTACTGATAAGAAAGGTACCAGAGTCATTCTCTACACAAGCATGGATTGAACATCTAGTATATGCTTAGCATTGTACTAAGTACTAGAAAATGAAGATTAAACAACAAAAACACATGGTTCTTGTCCTCAAATAACTCAGACTAAATGTCCAATATGACAGATTAGTGATTTTATATTTTAAGCTGATTAATGGCCTCTTTTGTCTACCTCTAGTGGTTTATACTTGAGAGTTCACTGAACATAACTAATGTTTGATGATGAAAAAATTTCATTTCAAGCTTAGTTATTGTTATATCTTTATGAAATAGGTATACATATAGTAATCTATGTGTCAAAGATTACTTTATGAAATAGGTATACATATAGTAATCTATGTGTCAAAGAGTTGGAAAACATAGATCTGTCTAATTTACGTAAGTCTCTGCAGTAGATTATGATTAATTTAATGAGAATTTTTAATATAGAGGGGTATGCAAATGAAATCCCTCAAGAATTAAATGTTGAAATGGTATAAACTAGAGGAGAAAAATTCATAGTCTCCAAAGTAATTTAAGAATTTTGGGGAGGCTCAAATGTTCTATGTCACAAGCACTGTCTAGCTTTGCTACTCAAGTATGGTTTAGGGAAGCAACAGAAGGAATAAGACTATGCAGGGAAGTGGATCTGATTTCCAACCCCAATTGACTTTGTGGAATACAGATGATGAGGCTACTGTGTGAGGCAAGCACCATTTAAGACATAGCTTCATCCTATACTTCCCTGAACGTGTAAAGGAGAAGATTATGATCCTGGGACAAGCCCTAGATTTGTGTATGTATGCATGTATAGGTGTGTGTGTGTTTCATATACGTACATAAGCATAATTCATGTGCCAAAATACATGCACCACCTATCCTACCATCTATCTACTGCTTATCCAACCATCCACCCATATCTATCTAGTTTATCTATATTTCTCTACATGTTCAGCTCAAATTAACAGTATGTTGGGTTCTAGAATTTTATTCTTACTAAGATGATTCTTTAAATTCAGAATGAATTTTCTGTACACAAATATATTAATCCTGCATAGTTACATAGCTCCTTTACAGCCTGCTAAGATTTCACATAGAGTATCTCATCTGTTCTCCAAAACCTCCCCAGATGCTAAGTTCATGGCAACAGCTCCATTTTGTAAACAGTGAGTTAAGACTTGAGTGAGATCATATGACTTTTCCTAAGGACACATAACCAGAAAATACTACTCCTGGCACCAGGCTCTAGGGTAGAGGATTTCAAATCATAAGCTCAAGAGGTTGAATGTTCTAAAGAAAAGAGATTAGGCTTCAAACATTTGTGCTTGAGGTGTAACTTTTACCCTTTACCTCACTTAAGTGGATTGCTCCCCTGCAGATCTTCAATTTCTTTCTATGCAAACTGAGGCAGGAACGCCCACCTAGCAGGTTATTGTGAGGACTGGAGCTAATTTAGGAAAGTTTCCAGCCAAGTGCCTAGTACTTTGTAGGACCTGAATACCCAGAGGCTGCTTTTGATTCTACATGGTCATGCACCTGATAATTGTACCAAAGTCAACAAGGGCTTATGCAAGATTTCTGCCAATTATTGATTGAATGATTTCAACAGGATTCACAATGCAAGATTTCATTTCTTCTATTTCACACGGGCTATCTGTCTCTCTCCATTATCAGATAGCTTGAACTCAAGAATGAAAACTCATTTAAATATCAATGTACAAAACACTGAATTTAGAAAGTAAAAAAAATTTCTTCAAGAAAAGTATTATTATTCATTCTTACAAAAATTTGTAAAGATTGGCTTATCAGGCCGGGCACGGTGGCTCACGCCTGTAATCTTAGCACTCTGGGAGGCCGAAGCAGGTGGGTAGCTCAAGATCAGGAGTACAAGACCAGCCTGAGCAAGAGCGAGACCCCGTCTCTACTAAAAATAGAAAGAAATTATCTGGCCAACTAAAATATATATAGAAAAAATTAGCCGGGCATGGTGGCGCATGCCTGTAGTCCCAATGATTTGGGAGTCTGAGGCAGGAGGATTGCTTAAGCCCAGGAGTTTGAGGTTGCCGTGAGCTAGGCTGACGCCACGGCACTCACTCTAGCCTGGGCAACAGAGTGAGACTCTGTCTCAAAAAAAAAAAAAAAAAAAAGATTGGCTTATCATTTACTTAATCCACTCAATTATTCCTACTTCTCACCATGACTAAACAAGAACTGAATATGGTTATAATTAAATTAAAGTAAATGAAGTCTAATGCCTAAAACTTAAGGAAAAATACAATCCATTAAAATTAAATTCATAAAAAAACTTTGGCTTATACTTAATTCTGAAATCTAATGGTCTGAGTTATTGACATCTATTATTAAAAGAAGCTTTACATTTCATACTAGTACATTTTATATTATGAAACTAAGCTATATATTATATACTGTCATTGTGTATATATATGTATCTATATATATAAACAAAAAGTGCATTTTTAAAAATCTGAAAGCCAAACGCTAATACTTTTACATACCAAATCAGTAATTGAATTCATGATTATTTTGCTATGTAGGAAATACATAAATATATTTCTATTTATATTATTTTTGTATATAATATATAAAATAAAATAAATATGAAATTTTATATTTGTATCATAGCCTTACTTTATATAATACATAAATATTAAATTTTATATTTAGATTACAAGTATATAAATATATTTATGTATTTGTCTACATTGTGTATATTTACAACAAATATAAGGCTTTATGTAGCCAAACCATCATCAATTACTGATATATTAATACCAATAAATATACAGGGTGTCCCAAAAGTTACATACATGGGGAAAAATGGGAAATTGTAGCTAAATGTACCTTTATTCACAAAATATTCACTATAAGATTTTACAAAATTTTTCCTTTATATGGAGACTTTTGGGACACCCTGTAAAGCTGACCCGTGAAAAAAACAAGTTTCAACTGTGTGGATCCACTTATATGCAAATTTTCTTCTGTCTCTGCCACCCCTGAGTCAGTTAAGACCAATTTCCCTTCTTATAACTCCTCCTCCTCAGCCTACTCTATGTCAAAACAACAAGGATGAAGACCTTTAAGATCATCCACTTCCACTTCATGAATAGTAAATATATTTTCTTTTATGATTTTCTTAATAATCTTTCCTTTTATTTAGCTTACTTTATTGTAAGAATACAGTATATAATACTATAACATAGAAGATATGTGTTAACTCACTGTTTATCTTATCAGTAAGGCTTCCAGTCAACAGTAGGCTGTAAGTAGTTGAATTTTTGGAGAGTCAAATTTATGTGTGGATTTTTGACTGTGCCAGAGGTCAGCACCCCTAATCCCCATGTTGTTCAAGGATCAACTGTATGTAAATACATATATGACAGAAACAAGGTACTACATAGTTAAATAATGATCAATACAATTGTTGATTTACTACGTAAACATATTAGACAGCATTTGGCTTTCAGATTTTTAAAAATGCACTTTTTTTTCTTGATAATAAATACTAATTCCATTAATTGATAAAGGCAGTTATTGTACAAGCTACTTCTCCATCCAGAAGCAAGACATTCTTCAGATTAAAAAAAAATTATGTACATTTTTGAGTGACAGTAATAACAGTAAGAAAATAAAAACATAAGCACAACAAAGCAAAAGGCTCTTAAGTAAACATCATTCCTGCCAAGGTTCAACTTCCCAGTTGGCTTCTGCTTGTATTTTGTTCCACACACCACAATGTTTATTCATGTTTGGAGGCCCTCACGACTGCCAGGGTGGAATGACAACAGTCTCCGATGATGACAAAGACTTGTACTTGAAAATATCAAGCAAAATATAATTGCACTCAAAATATTCATACATCATACCCTGTGAATAATTCGATGATGTGTGGGAAAAAGAAGGGCCATTTTTGGAAAATTTGGCCCTCATAATCTTTTGGAGTAATTAAGTTTCTCTGGTGCAATACCACTGTCATTTTTTTTTCCATGTCTTAATCTCAACTGCAGTGGGAAATTTGATACCTAAGCAACACAGCTTTATCATTTACCAACTACTGAAAAGTTAAGGAATTTTAAAATGTATGGTATTCTGAAATTACATATATAGAATTTAACGTAGGCTTGAGCTAATCATGATACAAAGTTTAACTTTAATAGATAAAACTAAATAACAGATTTTCCTCAAGCCTTTCCCCTATTAGACAAAGAATTCTTTCATTTACAGCAGGATCCATAAAAACGCAAGCCTTAGGAACCAAACCATTTAGTACTGACTTATAAAAATTAGCTTTCTGTCACATCCCTTTTTCCTTCAAGCATTTTTTTCAGAGATTCTACTGGTTTGATTGTACAGCAGAAGGTTAAATTCTCAAACAGTGATTATTAGCAAAAAATAAACAGAGCAAGTACTAAAGCTGGCTTTGCACCTACTGAATGCTGCAAGTGTCTGTACTCATTTGATATGCATCTTGCAAAGCTCGGCTGTTCCCAGAAGGCCACTCCATGAAGACTGAGAGAGCAGCGTCTGCTAGTGGTGCCTGCACGTCACAAAGAACAGAGAGAAGCTTTATAACAGGGATGCTTGAAGGCATCACAGAACTGGGAGGCAGGCTGAAATTGAGTTTGTACTTTTTTTTTGCTTTAAAAAACATGCACATGAAATTGTTATTTTGAGTATTTTTATAATGCATATTAGTCACACAGAGAAACCATTGCATCAGCAATATTTTCTTCATAGGCTAGGTCTCTTTACTGGCTCCATTTATGAAGCACTTTACTAAAATGATTCCATTAATTGCTTAGTGGGCAGATTTATTTATGGATAAAGGACAAAAGCATGACTTCAGAAGCAATCACAGCATGCTGTTCTTGGATACTGATCATTTGGGTTTGGGTGGGTCATCCTACTGTACCTGTGGCATTCAGGGGACATTGATTGAATGCCAAGTCGCCTGCTGGAGTTCTTTTCCACACCATCGACATCAGATAATCCTCTGGGCATATTTCATAAGGTGCTGCAATTTAAAACAGAGGGACTTGAATGTCAGTAGTGTTTTTTCTTAAACACTGGCAATAAACAATCCTCAAATGCATATCTCTAACTGCAGAGCTCTTTTGTTTTCTTTAAAGTGTATTGTTTACTGAAACATTAGTGACATATACATAAAAAACCCCACCAGCTTTCATTTATTATCTACAAAATATTCACAGAATTGTAGTTTCTTTTTAAACTGCTTACTGTGTAGGCTTTTTATAAAAGTCATTTGGATTTGCCTACAAATTAAACACATTCACAAATATCAATCAAAAATATTTCCAGTATATATAATGTTGTAGCATGTTATACAATCAAGTGATTTCCAATAAGCCAAAAAACATACTAGAATTATCAACTGTAAATGTTATGAATAAATAACATAAAGGGCAAAAATATGTAACTTTTTATGTCTTCAACTAAGAGCGATGATGCCAGTCATGCTACATTATATAAAAACAAGCTGATTTGATCATTATATCTTATTATTTTCAAAAATCTCAATTTCATTATTGAGCAAAAATGTTAAAAGGAATTTCAGGAATAACAGACATATAACAGAAATATTATAATGAAACGCAAAAGAGTTGTGAAAGCATAAAGTCTATCTCTACTGTGTTAAAACTGACAACTTGCTCCTATATGAAAGAATATCAGTCCCGTCTCTGGACACACCTACTATTGTGTTTTTCACACAGCATTGCCATTTATATTTTCCTATGTTTGTTTTCACTAATTGCCAGGGATCTTGTTTAGGTCTTCTCATCTTGGTGTCACTTGCACCTAATGGTGTGTCAGGTACACAGAAATTGCTCAAAATTGAATGAATAAATGCATGAATATATGATTATAACAATACCTTGATAAATAAATGAGGACCTGGAAAATAAGAAGTACCTACCTAAATATATGAGTGTGACTTCCTGGGAGAAATATTTTCTTCTGAGAATAATGTAATATTTAATCCATAATAATCATCACTTTACTGATGCCAATTCTACTTTAGAATTTATAAACTCATTAGATTGCATTAAAGTAATGTAAAGTTACGGTGAGGTACATCGAGTGGGGAGGACTCACCTAGCCAGGGTGCCCCAGCCCCTCTGCCTTGGGAGCCAAGCCACGCCCTCCTGGCCCCATGAAAGTACATGGGCTGTTAAATAGGTCCAGGTACGCTGGGCTAAAGTTAGTGTGGCCTGGGACACAAAAACTGGATTTGTCACTGAGTCTGGCCTGGGAATGGTGGCAATGAATAGGATTGGAGTCATTACACACCATACATTAAAAAAAAAAATTATCACAAAAAATGTACAACTCCAGTGAGCGTAGGGACAGCCTCTGTGCAGGACTCCCTTCCCCAATATCTCAAGAACAGGAACAACAGAGAAATAATTAAGGGACACAGCAGCCAACACCAGCCCAGTGCCCATAACTACCCACCTCCACACTGGGTGCAGATGTTAGCAAGCTGGGGCTACTTCACTGCCTGCTGTGTCTGTCCCCCACCCCATGGGAAGCACGTGCTGTCCCATCCGCCTCCCACCAGGTGGCCCTGGAGGCCCATAGAAGGATCTCATGAGAGGGAGGGCAACGGCGTCAGGAAGAAAAGCAAAGCCCGGATACCAGACAGCGGTGAGTGAAGTCACCCTGTGAAAGCAGTGGTGCCCAGATTAATGACGAGGAAGGGGAAGCAGCAGAAAAGAGGAAAAGTTAGGAAATGTTGCAGCCACGATAAGAATACAGTCAGCTGGTTTCTGATCCTCACACTCTTGCTTGCGATACTGCAGTCATGGCTGGACACATACTCTCTGCCTCCAGCTACGTATCAGAAACGTGCACAGCCATTCCTCTGTATCCACGGGGTATTGGTTCCAGGGCCTCCCCAGGATACCAAGTCTGTGGATGCTGAAGTCCCTGATCTAAAATGCATGCCACTCTGTACCTGCATATAACCTACACACGTCCTCCCATATACACCTGACCCTTCGACAGCACAGGTTTGAACTGCACGGGTCCACTTATATTCGGATATTTTTTCAAATGCTGATCGAAAATACAGTACTCATGGGATACAAAACCATATACACAGAGGGGTGACTTGTCCTTGTCCTATATACAGGTTCCACAGGACTGATTGTGGGACTTGAATATGTGCAGATTTTTTTTACACGGGGGTCCTGGAACCAATTCCCTGAGTATACCAAGGGACAACTATACATCATTTCTAGATTATGTATAATACCCGATCCAATGTAAATGCTATGCAAATTGTTATTATACTGCATTGTTTACTGAATAATTACAAGGAAAAAGTCTGTACACGTTCAATACAAGAATAATCTCTTTTCCTGAATATTTTTAATATGTGGTTGGTTGAATCCATGGTTTGGAACCCATGGATCCGGAAGGCTGATCGTATACGTTTCTTCGGTTCAGATGTCTTTCTTGAGTTTTAGGCTGACATGGCCAACTGCTGAGTGGCATTTTTTACTTGGCTATTCCAAGGAAATCTCAAAGTCAAGCTGCCCACACTTCTGCTCCCATCATTTTTCTTCATAATGCTGCTTGTTTCCTCCCCTTGTATTTCCTAACTCTATGAATAATACCACAGTCTTGCCCCAGTAACTAAAACCATCAGATCCATCTTGTACTCATCTTTCTCTTCTTCTTAACCTTCAAAAAGATTTGCTTTTACTTCCACCACTTATTTAGGCATTCATCCTGGCCCATTTACATTAGGGAAACAACTTCTTTGGTTCATTCATGCATTTACTTAGCGTGTACGAGGCCCTGTTTTAGAGAGAACCAATGGTGCATGAGAAAAACAGCATCTGCCTCATGGTTCTCTCAGTCAAAAGGAGGAGGCAGAGGTCAAAAATTTAACACACAATCACTTGAGTACGATTATGACAAGCACTTCAAACAGTAAGTATGTGGTGATGTTTCAATCTAAAATCTGAAGAATCAAGGAAGGCTTCCTGGAGGAAGTGACATTTAATTGAGCCTGGTGATGGGAGGTGCAATAAGTGCTCCAGGTGGAGGGAACAGTGTGCAAAGTTCTCGAAGCAGGGAAGAGTTTGGGGCATCATCAAGGCCGGTAGGGCTGGAAGAAAAGAGTAAGGAAGAGTGTGTCTTCATGGCCTGAAGAGACAGGCTGAGCTTAGAGCCTGCAGGGCAGACTGTGCAGCTGCTGAAGAGTTCTAAATGAAGAATTGACGTGATTTGATTTTTAATTTCAAGAAGATGAGTTTGCCTTCAGTAGGTAGAATAGACGGATAAAACAGTGGAGAGTAATGCGGTGCTTCAGCCCTGAAACCATGGTGGCTTTAGGCAGGATGGTTGGACTAAAAATGAGGAAAACTGGTGGACACAAGGTAAATTTAGGAGGTAGATAAAATGATGTGGGCAAGGAAGGAGAAGACGCAGTCAAGGATGATGGCGCTTTCTGTGCAAAATGACTGGGTATAAAGTGCTGCTATTCTCCTGCATCTGCCTCTTTAATCCAATTTTCATGCCACATCAACAGAGTAATCTATAAAATGAACTTTAATCTCATAATTTGCTGCTTAGAACCCCTCTACGCGTCTCCAGAATTGACAGGATAAAGATAACTACACTCAGTGTGAGGAAAAGATCCTTCTAGTAAGCCCTAACCTGGCATCCCAATCACGGCTCTTATTTACTCTTCTAATCATCAGCTGCATGGAATTAATTGTCATCCTCCAAGTACTCATACTTCTCTGTCTTTGCAAAAATTATATGTTCTACTTAAAATGCTCTCTCCCCTCATTTTGGGAGTAAATTTCCTATTTATCTTTAAAACACAGTTTAAATGATATATTCTCCAAGAAGCCTTTTTTAATACTTCAGTCACTGAATGTACAAATATTATAATTCTTCTCACAATGGATTAAAAATACTTGTTTATATGCCAATGCCCAATGCCCAAATGTTGTTTTTAGGAGATTAACCATGTTTTGTTTTATTCCTTTTAATCTACTGTAATGAATTCCCATGGCATCAAGCATATAGCAGGTATCCAAAACACTTTTGTTAAATAAATCACTTTTACTGAGGAAGCAACATAATAGATCAGTGCTGTCCAATAGAACTTCCTGTAATGATGCAAAATGCACTGTTCAGTATGGTAACTGCTAGGCAATTGCTGTGCTGTGGATATTGACTGCTTGAAATGTGGCTAGTACATTTGAATTTTAAATTCCATTTAACTTTAATTTGTACATATTTAACTTTAAATAGTTACCATATTGGACAAGCTATAATAAATGATAACCATGTTTCAGTCCATGTTAACAAAAACTATTACAGAATATTAAAAAAAGAAAAATTAGAATAAATGTTAAAGTTCACAAAATACATCATGAAGAGTTTATTACATAATTGAATCCTACATATGATGATTATTCTATTTTTAATAATGATAGAGCAGTGGTTAATCTAATATTTCGATCACACTTGATTATTCTTTTTGTTCCATCTATACACCCCTCTTCTGCTCATTATCTCCCTCATTATCTCTTCATTTATAATTTTCACTTTCGCTTCACTTGTACTATCTTTTTGGTTTTCAATGCTTTCAAATTCAGATTTTCTTAAGTTCCGTTGACGAAATTTGAAATACATTTCATAAAACCTGTTGCTAAAGCTTCCAGTATTTCCTGATCTAGTCTTGACATAAAGCAGTGAAGAAGCAATTTGTACCCTGAACTTCATCTCCCTGCAGTTTATCAGAAAGCTGCTCACATCCTTGTGTTATTCGGGCAAAGTCCGCGGCCTTCCTCTGTCCCCTCCCCCACGGTCAACTGCGTGGTCAGAAGAGCTGTCATTGCAAACATTAACCACTAGATGGCACTGGTGGGCCAACAGGGTGACAGGTTTACTGCAGCGGCAGCTGAAACTGATGGGTTCAAAATCACAGTGCACAGAGTAGTAACTATGGGAAATATGGATCAATGCTTGCTTTTTACAAAAGCAACACTACTTGGGGAAAAATTAAAGGCCCTCTTTTCATGTTAAGTATGACGTTTAATGATTAAACGAGCCTCAGCTCAGCTCCCACCCTGTCTGCTCCGACTGCCTCCTCTTCAGCTACACAGGCCCACTGGCTATACCTACTTCGGCACTCCAGGCTCCCGCCTCGCAGTTGTGGCTTGTTCTTTCTGCCTGGGACATCCCTCCTCCCCCTCCTCAAATCTGTCTGCATGGCTCATGTCTTTACTGTGGGGAGGTGGAAGAGGGGGGTCGTAAATGGTCTGGCAGTAGATATTCATGTCCACTTAGGAGCAGAAAGACAGAGAGGTTAGCTACTGTACTTATCCTAAAAATTAGCCAAAAGAGGTTTCCAGGGTATCATGACATGAGTAAAGTTAGCCTTGGAGGCCTATATCTGACTTAGTAAGAGCCTATAGGACCCTGTTTAGAATCCCCTGATGTGTCCTACTAACATCCTAACTCTGGTTAAGGACAAAGCTGATTAAATAGTAATTCTCCTCTCTCCAACCACAGCATTCAATTACTGAATCCCATTTGCTTAGTGACTGTCAGTTTGGTTTACCTACAATTAAACAAAACAAGATCCTAATTTTTTAAATCTAGAGCTGTCAACAAACTTTATGTTTTGCTCCACAGTAAATTTATGAAGCCTTAGAATCATTGTGCTTTTTGGAGACAGAAACTCAGTATACAAACGATAAAGAAAGATGGCAAAGGAATTATAGATTCAAAGTTGCAAACAGGTCCAGGAATTTTAGCTTTTTATTAGTAACATGAAATCCCACAGCCGCTTTAAATATTTCATCAAAGGTGATTTAGCAGTCTTTGAAGAGCCTATCATAAAAAATGTTAGTTCAGAAAATAAGTCCACTTATGCTCAAACAAAAGCAAAACAGCTTAGACACTAAAATAACTATTTTCTGCCATTTTAGGTTTATGAAGTCCCCGGTAATGGGGATTTTTCTGGTTTCTCCTCATTGCCACTATGGAATTCATTCATTCAACAAATATTTACTGAGCACTTATAATGTCCCAATTACCATGTTAAATACTGCACATGAAAAAAATAGACATAAATGGTCAGCATCTCTCAACTCCCAAGATGGTCAGAAAGACAATAATATGAGAACTTACAGTCCAGTAGAATGTCCATACTGATCTGGGAAGCCCTGGCTACTCTAGGAGTACTTTAGGGGAGAGTAAGTCAGGGAGAGGATTTCCAGAAGAGATTTAATTTGAGGTTTAAAGAAACAGAAATTTGCCAATGAGGAAGGGAAAAGTGTTTCATGGGACCTACCTGTGGGAAGATCTGGGGGCAAAGAGAACTGGGTATATCCAAGAAACTGGGGAGAGTTTCCGAATGGATAGAGTGTAAAGTTGGGGGCGAAGTAAAGGTGGGTAGTTTTAGAAGGGCGGGGAGGGGGGAGGATAATAAATGATGAGATAAGCAAAGAGTTTGAATTTATCTTAAGGGAAAGGGAAATGTATTATAGTTTTTTAAATGCTATACCTGCACTTTGAAGAAAGGATTGAAGGAAAGTGAGCATGAAGACAGGGAGGCTTGTGACAATCTAAATGATGTAATTGGGGGAGAGACAAAGAATCATAGGAAGTGGACAGATTTGAATTTTGTTTGGGAGGTAGAAGGGGCTCAGCTCCGTGGCTAACTGGATGTAAGAGGTGGGGAAGAGAGAGAAATCAAAGATAGAACTCAGGTTTCCAGGAAGAATGTCTAGTGTGCTATACCCTGAACTATGACACATGAGAAGAAGATGGCTTAGGAGAGGAGATGCTGAAAATAGTTTTGAGTCTGAGATATCTGAGCACATCTAGGTATTATCAAAAGGTCAATTGATATATGGAACCAAAGCTCAAGGGAGAAGAAAAGTAGAGATTTGTGTTATTTTTTTTTCCTGTTTAATGCTGCCTAGGTGTATTTTGTAAATTAGAAAATGCATACTTAGCTCAGCCTACTCTCTATACTTAAAATAGAAAAGTATTATTGTGCAGAAATATGAAGGACTCTTGATTTTTTTAATGCCTTAGCAAAAAGGAATAGCAACTCTGTTCAACAGCTCAAAGATCAATTTGTTATCACTAATGCAAAAGATATATAACAAGAATCCGTTAAGATACAACTGTACTTGAAGTCACAAGCATGTAGTTAGCATGCTCCCTTAAAACAAGGTAGCAATTACTTAGTGATTAGCTATTAATCTGTCTATTCAAACTGATTTTCTGTCTCTTAAAAATAGCAGAAATTATACAGAGCTTTAATCAATTTGATGTGGAAAATTAGTTTTCATCCTACATGCTAGAATTTCGGCATTAAAGAGAAATTGATTCCAAACTGTAGAGCTGATAGAAAAAAAGAACAGGCCCTACTCGAGACTCCACATTTCAGATTTCATTTGCTGGCAATTCATGAATTCTTCTGTTTTGGGAATTCACTTTGCTAGAGGATGCACAGGTAAATAACAGAGACCAGTCTCTGTAGCTCACATGACTTACAGCTCTGATTTCCGAGGTGGAACCTACTCATGTGAAGAATTGGTGCTGCTGCTAAGGTCTGAGGGAAAAAGAGGAGTGTTTATGAAATGTGTTTCATAACAACATCCCTCATACAGAAAACGGTTTTTAGTCAGTCTCAAGCTGAAACAACACACAATTATACCAGCCATATTTACATCATATCACTACAAGTCATTCTTCTAAGTATGTTACCTGTTTTAAATGATCAAATTCTCGTAATAACCTTACGAAGTGAACAGAATTATTATTCTCATTTTAAACATGAGGAATTTAAGACAGAGAGGTACCTAGCCTAAGGTCACTCAGATAAGGGAGGGTGGACCTAAGGTCAAACAACAGTTCAGTCCATTCTCAGAGACATTCACATCCTCTCTAAGCATAAGAGTCCTATTCTTTTGCTGTGGTGGGAAACACGTCATTTATATATTTAGCAAAAATTTGTTTTTAAGTCTGGAAGTCAGCAAACCATGAACTTTAAATTTATTGGCAAAAAGCAGATATTCCAGATTGTCTTTTTAAGTACCTGGTCTGGACAGCGTTCCATATACACACTTACAGATTCTGTATTATTATCATTTAATTCTCTATTTCAGCTTAGCAGACAAGTTCACTTCAGTTGCAACCCGTTAACAAAGTTAATTAAAGAAATAGCTAGCTTTAATTTTGAGGAATGATTTCAGCTGTTTACTAACTTTTAGTTATACAGAGTTTTATAATGGAGTACACTTAAGATTTTGCTGGAAAATTGTGTTTACTTGTGTTTTTATATTATCCTAGGAGCAGCTGAGGGTGACAGTGCTTTTCAGCCTTTCCCAGGTCATAGCACATGTAGAAGATGATAAAGAAAATGGGCACATTTGCAGGCACACTGGGACAAGCGGGCAAGGCTGTTGGAGACGTGAGGCCACTAGCCACAGCTTCCTGTCTTGTCCGCTGCCCTTAGGCTGTAGGAATCACTACTTGTGCACACCTGGGAACAATCCCTGACAGGCAGGGGACCATGGAACTGCCTTGAGGAGCTCTAGCCTAGAAGTATAAGCTGCGCTGAGATTTGTGGAAACTGAATAACTTGCTATAAAAACTTACATATTTTTCCCACCTCCAATATTTCAATAATTTATTTCTAAAGAAAGAAGGATCAGACCACAAATTTAATTCTAAAGAAAAAAGGATCATAACTACAAAGTAAAAATCATATATGTGATAAAGATTCCCATCCAATAAATTAGTCTATTCAATAAATAAACAGAATTTTTAAAGAATAAAAGACGATCATAAAATGTAAGGCATTAGCATCATAGTCATTGCAAACTCTTTATTCACATGCTTTTATACAAATGTTTTCATTAGTTCAGCTGTAGCATTTATGATATGGAATAAAAACATTAAAAGGAGTATATGTCTAATGACTTATTATGTTCACCTAGGCTTGGTGTGGAGTAAGGAATTCAGGAGGCTGAAAATAGATAGTTCATCTGCAATGAGTTGGAATTCTAGATAACAGATATAATCATTTAATATTAATATAATCATTTAATAATAACATATAATAGAAGTACAAGTCAGATTTATAAGGGTTCAAAGAAGAATGTGTACTCATGAGATTGTGGGAGGAAGAAGAATTACTAAGGGAGGGGACAGCTTTTAATGGATGGGCTACCAGGAGACTCCCATATGAACAGGTGAAGATGGTGGGGGGAGGGACAGCAGGGACACTCCAAGTGATTAACAGTGTAAACAACTGCTTAAGGGGAGAACATGCACCCCTGTATACAGGGACCAGAGACTGCCTCTGTTTGATTCTATTATCTATAAACAAATAGATACTATAATAACATAAATTTATAAATGAGTAGAGCGAGGTAACATTGGAAAGTTAGTGGAGCTGGTAGGAATACTAGAATCACAGAGATCCCGGTAGGCACTGAATTTGACAAGTAAAGAGAAGTTACAGAAGGGTTTTGAGCAAGTGAGTCACATGCCCAAGACCATGAAGAAGGGAGAATAATCAGATAAATTAGTATAGAAGAGATTAGAGAAGATGGGTGTTGCTATAATACGGGTAATGGACAAAGAGCACATAAACTGCCATTTAACAATCCTAATGATCTACAGTATTGAATCATTTCATTCCTGAAACAATCTCCTGTGGCACATGTTATTCTCCCCATTTTATATATGCAGACACTGAGGCTCAACTCCGTACTTTGTTGGACTCCACATTTCCGGCTCTTTGTGCTACACTGCTCCTCCCTCACTAGTAGCTGGTGGCAGGAGAAGACAAAGCAGGGCCATTGAGGAAAAGAACTTGAGGGAAATGGAATCTATCACTAGGAAAGGGATTGCTAGAATGAGGAATTACTCCAGATGACGCCAAGGACTTGGTGGTCAGAGAGAGAAAAATTCCCCAGATCACACAGAGTCTGAATTGATTCCCAGGTTAGAAAGGTGTATCAGGTATTTGTGAGCCATGATGCATAGATAAAGACTGATGGGTGTTCCTCCCAGAGGTGAGGGACAGAGCAATCAAAGAGAAGCGGGCTGGGGCAGAGTCTTAAGGTCATTGACATGTCAGGATAGATAAGAAGAGCAAAAGGAGATGGAAAATGTCAAAGACTAATATTCATGATTAGTGTCTTGGTAAACATTGAGCTCAAAATTAAATTTTTGAAATTAATATTAAATTTTTTAAAAAATAACTTTAATTTTCTTAATTTAATATAATTGTTAAATGGTTCTTGGGGGTTATTTTTACTATAAAAACAATGTGGAATGGAAGAAAGAAATTTACATAAAAGTTAAAAATGTTGCTTGAATTTTTTTCAATTTGAGGATGATCAACATGTTGGCAAATATTTATAAATTGGACAAGGTAGGGTAATATAAGATTACAACAAATTGCTTTTTAAGTTTTTGCTGTGCCAGAAGCTGTGAGAGTTTTCTCAAAGTCTTTTCTGATGATCAATCTGCTAAGACAAATCATGACAATATTTATCTCCATAGCAACCAGTTTGAATAACGGACATCTGGTATACATGTTGTATACACAGTGGTACTATCTGGTATACGCATTGATTCTTTGAGACCTCAGTGGTTCTTCCTTAATTTTGCCCATAAAATTCAGCTGCTTTGCTGCAAAACTAAGGACTGGAATAGGTAATATAATTCATGCTTTTGAGAGGATTAGATTTTCTTTTAGATATTTATTAAGAAGAAGTGGTCTCTCTCACCTGTGTGGTATCTTCAAGTTCTGATTTACTCCCTGCTTTTTAGAATTTATTTGAGGTGACTTGGCAAGAACAAATAGAACATTTAAGATGAAAGATGAAAGAAGTCAATACCTAGTGCCATCTACTGTCAACATTAAACTCAGTGGTTGGTGTTAGGTGAACAACTGGTGTCAACATTTAAGTGAGACATTATTTGCTATGATCCAAAAATGTTCAGTGAAAACACTTGCTTTAACCCTTTAAAGAACTTAACAGATAATAATTCCTGTAGGATATACAGCTAACACCTGACAGCAGAAAATATTGGAAATTCCAATACAATAGGAGCTCTGAAAAGTCCTAATTGTGATTAACTAACCTCATGGTTTGGAATGAAAAAGGTAAAGCAGATGCAAACTTGTATGCACATATTTTATTATGGAGTAGTATGAGTTTTTTATCTTTAGAAAAGAAATGCAAATTCTGCAAACAGTTGGGTTTCTAATTGTGATTACATTTAACCTTAAAATGGAGTGGTCCACACAATTAAGAAGAGCTCAGTTTATTAAACTGGTTAAACTTGTCTCTAACAAAGGCAAAATATTTGTACCAATAGTGATTAATTCACCCTTCCACTAACAGCGACCTTCAGAGAAAATAGGTCAATGTGAGCTAAGACTTCGTCTTCCTACCTGACATTATCCCCACACCAAATATCATATACCTATATATGTATATAGTAGCCAAGAGCCTGGGAGGATAAGAGACAGGGAAAGTACACGCCTGCTCAGAAAGAGAGTTGCTGGAGATGATGATGGCACGACTACCCAAGATCAGTGTCGTGGCAATGCCTAGTTTTATATGGAACTTGTTCAAATGATACACAAGTTGTTTCTCCTGCTCTCCATGGAACAAGAAAAATGGAGATTGGAGAACTGAGAGTTGGATGACTAAACCATCTTTCTTTGTGCACAACTAGTTAATAACCTTATTTTTTCTTAGTGAGTTCTGTAAAGAGATCTTATTTTGGTTGAAACACTAGTTGGCAGCTGGGCGCGGTGGCTCACGCCTGTAATCCTAGTACTCTGGGAGACCCAGGCAGGAGGATCGCTTGAGGTCAGGAGTTCAAGACTAGCCTGAACAAGAGTGAGACCCCATCTCTACTAAAAATAGAAAGAAATTAGCCAGACAACTAAAAATATATAGGAAAAAAAAAAATAGCTGGTCATGGTGGCACATGCCTGTAGCCCCAGCTACTTGGGAGGCTGAGGCAGGAGGATTGCTTGAGCCCAGGAAGTTGAGGTTGCTGTGAGCTAAACTGATGCCATGGCACTCTAACTTGGGCAACAGAGTGAGATTCTGTCTCAAAAAAAAAAAAAAAAAAAAAACCCAAAAAAACCCCACAAGTTGGTTAGAGATACTCACAATGAATTGTCTGTATTTTCACTATCACACAATTCCAGAAGCAATCTCTCATTATTTATGAAAAAGCATGAATAGAATCAAATTTTGCAATCTGGTTGAGGCAATATTTTAACTTTCACCAATGGAGACGAGGTAGTGGACTATTCCACATCTTTGTTAATGTTATCACATTATTGTTATTATTACTACTATAGGCCAGTAAATCAATCCAAGAGATGATTTGTAGACCAGCATCATCACCATCCCCTGAGATCTTTTTAGAAATGCAGCTTCTACCTCGTCTCTACAAAAAATAGAAAAACTATAAATTGTAGCCTGTAGTCCTAGCTACTCAGGAAGCTGAGGCGGGAGGATCACTTGAGCCCAGAAGTCTGAGGTGGCAGTGAGCAATGATGACACCACTGCACTCTAGCCTGGGCAACATTGCTAGACCTTGTCAACCTCTCCCCCCACTGCAAAAAAAAGAAAGAAATGTAAATATGCAAATTAACAGGCACACACTAGACCTACTGAAACAGAAACATCAGAGATCTGGCTCAATAATCTGTGTTTCAAGAAACTCTCTGGGTGATCCCTAGGTACACTGAAGTTTGAGAAGCACTACTTTGGACAGTGAGGGGAGGCACTCAAAGAAGATAGGAGTGCAAAGTAAGCAAACTTTATGATTCCTTCTTACTAGTGAAGATAAGTTAAAAATTACTCAGAACCCAAATGAATAATTTCTTGGTCTCCAGAGAAGACATAATCCTGTTGGAGAACAACGTTAGGGAGATAAGGAACAGTCCCTCCCAGAACGGCATTTCTCCTAAATGGGGGAGGCGGGGCGCAGGGTGGGGGGCTCACATTCACTGCATGACAGGGATCCAAACTCTCATACAGATGCATTACAATGATTAAGACAAGTTTTGCACTGTCAACACTACCGCTGCCCTCCTTTGGAATGAATGTTTAGAGATAAATATCACAATAATTGCTACATCTCTGGTCTAAATTGCTATTACTGCATACATTTATGATAGAGGTATCTTACTTCACAAGTTTTTTCCAACACATTCAACCTGCAGGCTTCACTCACCATTTGCAGACAAGGCAATTGTGGTTCCAAGAAGGAAGTTTTATGGATCCACTAAGTGTAATTTTTACTTGTAAGTGGTGCATTCCAACTTAGCAGTTAATGACTGAAGAGTAATGGATCATAGAACCGGAGCTATAGAAATTGCGCGCCCTTCCCCTGGGAACAGAGCAAGCAGGTCCCCAGGCAGCCAGAGAGTTAACTTAGGCCAATCCAGCAGAAACATTTGCTTTCTGAATAATATTAGCCAGGAAGATATTGGGGAAAAAAACGCAAAAAATAAAATCCCTAAAAATATTATGTTTCTCGTTGTAGCAATATAACGAAATCAGGGGAGCTACTATCATCCTATCATTTTAATCCTAGGAGCCTGAGGGTATACAATGAGATGAAATAAATGAAATCATTATTTGGTGTGTTTGACCAGTTTAAAAATTGGGCCACTTAATCATCTTCCCTGTACTTTTTCCGTTTCCCAACTAGCAGTATTTTTAAAATAATTTTTTCAATGCTAGAATTTTTTTTTTATGATGAGAAAATAAATATCTTATTTGTGGTCAATGATGCCATTTTTAATATGTTAAAAAATCTATTTACCAATAAAGAAATATCCTAATCTTGATGGGAAAATATTTTTATTTTCCATTTTTAGTGGACATAATATCTTTTGATTAAATCCAGATGATTAATCATTATTGTCATTAATTATTCAGACAAAGATGGTGTACATTATATTTCTTCTTTCTGACAACAGAGGGTCTCTTGGCAAACTTGATTAATTTGTTTTGCATGCAAATTAAGTGAAGCATAAAAATAAATAGAGGTTGTTTCTAGCAATCTGCAGAAAAATTAAGAATGAACAGCACTAAAAATAATACTAAAAAACTTATGTTTTTTTAAAAATACATTTGTTGAAGCTTTGTTATTGAAAAAAAGAGAAAGATGCCTTAGTAAATGTTATGGTAATTTGAAAGGCTTCTCAATTTATATTGTAAATGTGTAAATAATGTAATGCCTGAAAATAGGAACACTATATTCATGTGTAATCACAAAAGTAATATATACTGAACACAGAGAGAAAACCGAGTAGAGCTGAAAGCATGTCCACTATGAAAAAGTTATTTGTAAATCCAGCTCTCTTGATAAAATAATTTGGGGATGATACCATGTGGTGTATATTTTGTTGCCCTTGTATAAGCACTAATTTATAAATTATGTACGTGATTCGAGAATTCAATTATGAAAATGATTTTTGTATACTTATAAGTAATTTGTGGCTCTCTTCAAATCATATTATTGAAAAAAGTAAAATAAAAAGTTAATGATACCCAAAAATGTGCAGTGTAATATAATTTTTTTTCAGAGTTATGTGATAATTTTTCAACCTGCCTTAAATCATGAAAGCCAACAAACAAACCTAGCAAACAAGGTATACTATCTTTCTTGTAAATAGATTTGTAAAATGTTTTCCAAACAGCAGGTGGCAATCTTTGTAAATTTGATTGCAGTAGTAATACCTTACCTTTACATCTGCAGAGAAAAGACAGTTTTAAAGGACTGGTTAAGAACCTTGCTATGCTCAGACTGGTTTAGGTAACTTCAAATAGTAAAAGCATCTTATTTAATCATGCTTACTATTCTATGAAATTTCTCCCTAGGCAAAATAAATGTTTTTGTTTAATACTTCTTAATTCTAATGTAGCACACGAGGAATTTCACAGTGCTAATCTGTATAGGTATCCTATTCATAATCCCACATGCTGATTACTTTTTAGCATATTGAATTTAGATGGCCTTAAAAATTAACAAAATTAATGTTAGATCTTTTTAAGCTCTAAAAAACCCACTGACATATTGTTACTCTTAAAATCCAGTTTTGTTGGTATCCTTAGTGAACTGTGAGAAGTTTTTAGAATTCTAACTATGGAGAAATACAAAGTTTTGATTCCTTAAGTATATCTATTCCTATCTATTCCTAAGTATATCTCTTAGAGTACTTTGGTTTTTCTAAATTGAAGTAGTCACGTTAGACAGAGACAGAAATTCATTCCAGTACATTTTTCCTAACAAGAAACTTTAAAATCATTATTTAACTAATACAGAAATATTCTTAGTACTGCCTCACAAAATCTATTTTTAAAAAGTCCACCTAATTTTCATGTTATTATTTTTCAGTAATGTAAATTTTATGTTTTATTTTTTGTAGAAATTTAATATAATTATTTTTTTAAATATGCTTATGTAAAGTGGCAGAAAATGAATGAAATGGCTAAAAATGTATAACCTCCTTGGGGACTAAAACATATTATACTTAAATTATATAGATTTTTTTCAATAAAATACATTACTTGTAGTCTGCTTGCACAAAAAAAAAAAAAAAAAAAAAAAAAAAAAGAAATTCCTGAAAAGAAACCTCAAAGATCTTGGCACTCACTGTACCCCCAGGAACTAGACAGCAAAGAGATCATCTAGCTTGCCCACAAAGAGCTGTACTTACTAGTAGCAAGAGGATTCTAATTCAGTCTTCAAATTCTTTTAAGTTCAGCACTTTCCTTTATGTTACACTGTGAAGTTTTGAAATTCTATCCTATCACCTCTTTAGTATGCTTATTTTTTATCATTCTAAAATCCTGATTTTCACTTATTTATTAAGTCCTCAGTGTGCCAACAATATTTAATGGAATGTACACATGATTAGGAAGGAGTCTTTGTTCTACATAATCTTTTAAAATATACTCTCTATAATTTGGGCAATTTCTGACTTTTTGTTTTTTTCTATTTTTGCATATAAAATTTTCTAATGTAGCAGCACCTCCATTCTTTCATTAGTAAATAAGACCTTGTGATTTCATTTAAAAATGTGTTCCTCGAGCCGGGCGCGGTGGCTCACGCCTGTAATCCTAGCACTCTGGGAGGCTGAGGCGGGTGGATTGCTTGAGGTCAGGAGTTTGAGACCAGCCTGAGCAACAGCGAGACCCCGTCTCTACTAAAAATAGAAAGAAATTATATGGACAGCTAAAAATGTATATAGAAAAAATTAGCCGGGCATGGTGGTGCATGCCTGTAGTCCCAGCTACTTGGGAGGCTGAGACAGGAGGATCGCTTGAGCCCAGGAGTTTGAGGTTGCTGTGAGCTAGGCTGATGCCACGGGCACTCACTCTAGCCCGGGCAACAGAGCGAGACTCTGTCTCAAAAAAAAAAAAAAAATAAAAATAAAAAATAAAAATGTGTTCCTCATAGGAATTTATTTTTTAAATTGGAAAATGGGGTGAGGGCAAGTAAATGAAAATACCCAAGGTCAACCATCAAGGTGAGAATAATTAGCAACAGAACTTAAAAGTGCCTGAGTGTTAACACCATGTCTTTATCTTCTCACTTAGCTATCTTACACTTACATCTTTATATTTCTAGTGTATATTATATATAATCTAAGACAGCTTGTTTTGTATTCTCAGTAAACAAACATTCCATAAAATATTGAAAAAACTGTACCCTCAGTTAGTTTAAACTATATCCAGTCTTGTACTCTTCAGTAAGGCTACCTCAGTATTATCATATTTTTCAATTTCATTTTTCAACAGAAAACTTAAAAACCTATGGGGCTATTCTACGACACGTAAACACAGAATGCCCCATATGCTATAGAAACAAGTAAATGTCCACCTATCATTAGCAATCCTTCATTGAGGAAGTACTGCCCTTAATTAATGATAATATTTTGAAATTTTTTTTTTCAGGTTATAAAATATTTCCTTTGGGATAATTTCAGCTCATTCTCACCAGGGCATCGCTGCTCGCTGCATCTCCTCACTTCTTCACCTGTTCCTTCACATTGCTGCCCTGTTATGGCGGCTCCCTGACACGTCCTGATTCGCCTTTCCCAGCCACCGTCACAGGACTTGGAACAACCGCTCCAATGACCCCACTGATTCCACTGACCATTGGCTGAAAGAAATGTGGCTTAGTCAATAGCAGTAGTCTCCTGCATCCTGCTTTAGGAATTTCAAAGTCTGAGGGCATTACTGTCCCTTCAATTTTTATTAATCTACCACTATGAATAAACTTTATTCAAATATTTAACTTCCTGGTCAAATATAGAGCACTGTGATTAACACAAGCTTACACAAGCGTGTCAGAGTCTTTAAATCGACACTAAACCTTCCTTGTAAAAAATAAATGCTAGTTCAGAGTTTAGTGCTAAACTTCATCAACTATATTGGTATTTAATCTCAGAATCTCCTAAATTTTATTATTTTATTAGTTATGGCATACAGTAGAATAAACTCTGGTATAATTGGCTTCATCTCTAAGAAGTACATAATTATTATCTTATTATTCCATGACCACCTGGCATGGTTCTGGCACAGTTTATAAGCGGTGGGTGCCATTGCTATGCAGGAATCAGGCCTTACCTGTGCACTCGGGGTTATAGCACTCTCTGCTCTCCGCCCAGGGCCCTCTGCATTCGGAACCCCCGTGAGCAGCCGCGGTGCACTGCCGGCTTCTCTGCTGGGTCCCATTGGAGCACGTCACTGAGCATTGGCTCCACGAACTCCACTCCTGCCACTGCCCATCAACTGCCAAAGCAGAAAGAGACAGTGTAAGAAAATCTTCCAACAGGGAAGGTTGTACATAAAGTACATGGTAAAACTACCCTTGAAGATGAATCCCAATCAATGGACTCTGAATGAAGGCAAGGGAAGGTCACACCAGCATGAGAATTTATTATTACCCTCCAAACTACTATCACCTTATTCTCCACTTCTGTTTCCTTTTATGCATCTAGTATCACCTTTCTTCACTTATTTCTTCAAAAATAGTTATTGATCACTCAAAAATATAAAGTCTTGGGCCATGACATGGTTACATAGAGAAGTGAATAAAATAATACTGACTAATACCTTACAGAGCTGATATTTTAAAAAAGGAACCTCTAGAAATAAAAAAAAAAAAACCAGCATGCTAAATAAATCAGTTATATAGAAGTGTTGCAAAGGATAATTTCAGGATACAGTCAGATAAAAGTTTGGAGAGTTCAGGGAGTCTTCCTTGACAAACGGAAGTTTCAGGCAAGCCCTGAAGGATAAGGAGAAAATACTTAGGATTAAAGCAAGTTCCATGCAGAGGGATATATACAAAGCTCCTTGCAGAAGAAACATGGGCATTTCCAGGAACTGGGTGAAGGTCATTGTGAATGCAGTCTCTAGAGCTGGGTGGAGAGAGGTTGGTAAAAAGGAAGAGACCAGATTTTACGAGACTTTCATCAGCTGTGTTATGTTTAAGAAGACGTTGAAGGATTTAAACGGGGGATTCTATGATCACATCTGATGCAGGGTGGAGGAAGAATTACAGGAGAAGTTGGGGAGGGTCTGAGCCTGGATGATGAGGCAGTGCTGTTGCAATGTCATGGAGAGATTAGAAAGCTACTAAGAAGGGATGGTGAGAGGAGCTCCTGAAGGGCTGGCCATGGGAGCTGAAGAAGAGAGAGGACCCAGCTGACTCCGAGATATCTGGTGTATGATTATTGCATTGTAATATTGACTGTTGAACTTGACTTGTCTTTGGGATATTCAAATTGAGATTTATTTATTTATTCATTTATTCAAATGATTTTTGAGCATCTATTAGTTATCAGACACTGGGATAGCTGTTAACAAGAGATAGAAAATTAAAGAATATAAATCCCAACATCAAAAATCTTATAATTTAAGACATTATGCATGCAAATAAATAAATAAAAGGTTAAGGACAACAATATCTTAACATGACACATGAGGTGTTTAGGCTTTCAGAGGACAGATCACATCTACTTGAGGAGTAATTACATTAGATTTAGAATGGTGAGATTCGGACAATTTAGACAAAGGAGACAGCATTGACAAAGGCGTAATC
The DNA here is from genome assembly GCF_041146395.1 of Eulemur rufifrons. NCBI lineage: Eukaryota > Metazoa > Chordata > Mammalia > Primates > Lemuridae > Eulemur > Eulemur rufifrons. The sequence continues at coordinate 30,812,659 of NC_090997.1, read as the reverse complement.
CCATATGCCAGAAAATAGAAATGAGCAAAGGATTCAACCAAAAATATTTTCCAGATTAGAATGCATCAACTAGCATATAAATGTTATAAATGTACTAGTAAATGGCTGTCTTCTTCTTCCAATATCATTCCACGGTTCTTAGTCAATTTGATCATAGGTAAATGAATTCACTACCAATCCAAAATTCCCATCGACCTGAGCTGATGTTGCTGTGAAAATTCATCCAAACAAACAAGAAAGCTTGGCACAATATGAGTAAGTACTTTCAATCTAATTTCAAGCCTCACATGTAGCTATTAAAAAGAAGGTTGTTTAATAGGTATCTAGCTGTACTTAATAAAACCTTTGTGAGATTAAAAAACACAAAATGCCAATTTAATCATCCCATTCATGTAATTTTAGCATCTCACTTTATTAAAAGTATCTGATACAATCTCATTGGCAATGTACTCCATTTGCCAAACAAAAGAGAAAATTCTAGTGAATCAATAAGACATTATAAATTATCCATTTCTCCTCTATTTTGGCTTTAAAGATGAGTGCATTTTTCATTTCAGAATTTTGCTTTCCAAAGATAACACTTATTAAGCTTGCATTATGAACTCTTACTATCCTAAGCATTTTGAGAAGGGCTTATAAAAACAGATTCATGCCCTGCACCTTACAATCGATTTGGCAAAAGAATGTACATTATTGAGAACATTCAGAAAGCAACACATTAACAAAGGTAAATTAGGTGATGCCAACCTAATCTTAGTGCTATGTAACCAGCAGAAAGGAATATGTGATGTCCTCAAGTACTCTGTTTAGAGGCAAATTTTGAGAATGATTTATTATGAATGCAATAGGTGTATACTCACTGGCAAAGAGAAGATACGTCTTTCTATCTAAGATGGGGAGTTGGGAATGAGCAAGTCAGATATGGAAATCAGAGAGAAGATTTGGCAGAGTGTTTTATTTCTATGAGAAATGAGAAAAGACCTTGCTGAAAAGATATTAGAAAGAATGAGAATATCTGTGAAGTGTTTTCCTCATCAGGCTTTAACTGAAAGAAGACTGTGTCACCATTAGTAAAAAAAAAAAAATTAAAGACCTTAAATTCACATATTTTAATATTAGTTGTTCAATCCTTTCTGACAATCTACATATTCTATGTTTTGGCTAAAGTTTGAGAACAGGTTAATATTAGAAATTTGAGGGACAATTGGAGGTTCAATAGCACTATAAACACCAAAAAACATATATTGCAGATGTGAAAAGTTTTGTTTGTAAAGTCAGTTACAGGAAAAAAGTGAAATTCAAGATTTATCAAGTGGACATTTTTTGTTCTTTTATATTTACAGTGAGAACTGAAAGATCCTTTTATTGAACATTAACTGCACTGTTATGAAAGAATTGACTTAACAAAGTAATTCATTGGTTATAAAAAACAAAAGAAGAAAAGCTCAACATTTCTTTAGTGTGTCAAATCCAAGTTACTGAGAAAATAGAGAAGTGAGAAGTCAAAAAGGAGAGGGATATGTGAATTTAACTTAAAGGGCTAGATGACAGACGTATCTTTCATGTATTCTTTCATGACGTATACATGAAAGAATTTCTTTTAGTGCCAAATATGAGATATTATTTTATTTTAGTTTTTTTTTTTCAGTTTGATATTCTGGAAAATTTTTTTAATCAGTAATTATTGTGTTTTTATAGGGACCTCAGCCCCAAACCATCTCAGGAAATTGTTGTGTCATTTTACTGAATGAGAACAAATGGAGGATGGGAAGGTTTGGGGAGGTAGAAATTAAGAGTTCTGTTTTGGACATTTAAGCATTTTCAAGTAGCATGTTTACATTATCTTTTAGGGATAAATGTTGAGAAACTTAAAAATAAAAGCCATTAGTGTCACAAGAATGGAAAAACACACACCACATGTACTCACTATTAAGTTGGAACTAACCAATCAGAACTCACATGCGCAGATGGAAGTAAAACTGAACAGAAATCATGCAGGTGGTGGGGGATATGGAGGGGAATGGTGAAATCATATCCAACAGGTAAAATGCACACTCTGGGTGATGGGCACACATATAACTTTGACTCAAGCAGTACAAAAGCAATCCATGTAATCAAAACATTTGTACTCCTGTAATATTCTAAAAAAAAAAAAAAAAAAAATACAATAGTAGGCTGAGCGTGGTGGCTCACGCCTGTACTCCTAGCAGTATGGGAGGCCCAGGCGGGAGGGACGATTGCTCCAGGTCAGGAGTTCGAGACCAGCCTAAGCAAGAGCGAGACACAGTCTCTCCTAAAATTAGAAAGAAATTAGCTGGACAACTAAAAATATGTAGAAAAAATTAGCTGGGCATGGTGGTGCTTGCCTGTAGTCCCAGCTACTGGGGAGGCTGAGGCAGAAGGATCACTTCAGCCCAGGACTTTGAGGTTGCTATGAACTAGGCTGATGCCATGGCACTCTAGCCTAGGTAACAGAATGAGACTCTGTCTCAAAAAAAAAAAAAAAAGAATACAATAGCAAAAAACAACAACAACAAAAAAATCAAACACATGCAATTACTAGACTGCTTGGCTTCTTTAAGCATTTTTAAAAAATTATTTTGAGGGACATAGTTTATAATATTAAAAATAAACTATTTTCATTATAAAAATAAAGGGCATTTTAATATGATATATGTATATATATTTTTTTATAACCATTCATCTAGGTTCTCCAAGAAGTGAAGGGAAAGCATCTTTCTTTTTATCTGATGTTTAACTGGGAGCCACTGTGGTGAGGAAGCTGCTTCTCCTTTAGCCTGCATGCAGGCCTGGCTTTTCACCTGGGTCAGGATGAGGCAGTAGAGATAAACAGTGCCTCTCCTCACCCAATGCCTGTCCCACGTGTACACTGACCTCCCACATTTCTAAGAAGGACTTCTCAGGGTCACAGGAAACCTACGAATTTGTAAATACCTTAAAGCTTCCCTTTAAAACTGTGTTCCTATTGAAATATGATTCACATCTTGGCATTCTTTCAGAAAAGAGTTCCCTGGTAAGTTGGAAAAATGTGAATGCTCCACATTCCCTGTTAGAGTCTCATAATGCGCTCAGAAGTAAAGATTGACAGGGACTGTGGTCTGTGACTGGCATTGCGCCAGGAGGACGTGGGGGAACTGTGGTGAGAAAGACTGACTAAGCTCTGCTCTCATGTTCGTAGAGTCTGGAGGGCTGTGGTGGAAACAGATGATAAACAAGTAAACAGACGAATAAACAAGAGAGTTGCAGTTAGAGGTTTTATGAAGACAGTGTGAAAAAGACGGAAAGCTCAGCCAGGCCTCTCCGAGAAGGTGGTGTTGGAGCTGAGCCTGAATCACCAGAAGGAGCCAGCGATCATGTGAGGATGTGTGGAAAGCTTCACACAAGTGCAAAGTCTTGAGATCAGGAAAGCTCTGTGTGTTCAGGAACAGAGAGACGGCTGGGGCTTGCAGATCATGGAAAGGGGGAAGAGGCAGGAGATGTGTTCAGACAGCACACGCAAGCTAGCTCTTATGGGGCCCTGTAGGCCATGTGACCAGGGAAGATGCGAAGCTATGAGAGAATTTTAGAGTAGAAAACTTATAAGATATAATTTACATTTTAAAACTTAATTTTGCTGTTGTGTGTAGAATGGATGGGATGAGGCAAGAATGGGTACTGTGAGATATTAAGGGAATATACCATAGTCTAGACAGAGCTGATGGTGGAGTGGATTATGGTGGCATCTGCGGGCATAGAAAGAAGTGGATGAATTTGTGATATTTTTGCATGTAGAGTTGGCAGCTTCATGGTAGGGTATAGAAAAGTAGAAATCAAGGTTGACTTTTAGGTTTTTGACTTAATCAAATAAGTAAAAAAAAAAAAAAAAAAAAATGGCTCCTTTTATTGAACTATGTTAGACTAGTGTCCAAATAGATTTGTGTGTGTACAGCCCTTAAAATCAAAATTTCTATTTTTATGATGTTGAATTTGGAATGTCATTTTGGACACGAGGCAGGAAGTACTGTACTAAACGAACTTTATTTAAAACTTTGCCTCCCAAATTTATTTGAAATGGAATCCCCTCCCCTCTTTTTTGTTTTAATTATTCATGGAATACCATTTGATAAACCCTGCACTAGCATATATAGTTTCTTCCATAATATGTAGCCACATCAGGATTAATAAATTCTTAGGCCTTTTTAATTTCTCTTCATTTCCATTATAAGCACTTGCAGTTGGATTTTTTTTAATGTTAGTTTTCAACTTAAAAACTCCAAGTGGCTATTACTTTATGAGCCACTCTACAAAGGTGACTAGAATCCAGAACAATAGGCTGTGTTTTGAACGTGGGAGAATGCTGAGAGATCAGCCTGTCTTACTGTCATGTAATGTGCTTCCTTATACACAAAGGTCACATTGGGTACAATTAATGTATCATTTTAGCAGTGTAACAAATTACCAGATTAGAATCAAAAGAGTTAAAACTGCAAAGATTAACTTGTTAGATTCCTGGGGTTTACTTTGTTATATGAACTTTCTTCTGCTATATATTGAATATATGGAATTGCAATTGTGCTCACCTGGAAGAAAAAACTCCTCTTTACAGGGGCCACATTAAATTCTGTGATAAATTTTAATAAAAGTATTGTTTTTCAGTTCACTTTCACATCTTGACCAACAACTGTTGACAATTTAGAATAGGTTAGATAACAATTACCACAAATTAGATTATGTACTCATCCATAAGGTTGTGAATATTTTAATAATAAAACTATCATTTCAGCAACTGTTCTGGGATGAATATTGCTGATTGATTAAGGAGTTGAAGGGAGAAAAATTCTGAGCCCTTTGAAGTTATTTCATTTAGTGATAGCAAAGTTGGAGAGTTGGAATTTGCCTTGAGTTGGGAGTTATCCAGGGATCTGGAAAGACTCTTTCAGACTAGAAGACGGAAATGTACAAGAGTCCAGCCTCTCGCTTTGGGCATATGTTGAAGAGCAAAAATCTATGTCTCCTACTTGCCATTTTAAAATAAACTGCAAAGGAAGAAAAATCAAAATGCAATATCATTTTTAAAAATTAGAATTGAAAACATAAATGATCATGGTATAGATAAGAAAAAAACTCAGTAATAAGTTAAATTAAATGAGAAAAAATATTAAATAGTAAAAAAAAGCAAGCCAAGATTAATAAAGACACTATCAATTTTAAAAATATTTTAAGCTAAGAACTGAATGATCTCTGGAATAATGTTCAAAATCTAAAATGACACAAAACAAATACAATTGCCATACAACAGACTAGAAGGTTAAGAAGATAAAATCTAAATTAATTTAAGGATAGGTTAATGAGGAAGCATTTGAATGTCAAATTATAGCATCCTCATGAAAAGAAAATCAGGGACCTTGGACCCCATTTCTGGCAAATGTTTAGCCTTTTCCCACTCACAGTCTTCACCAGACCGAGGGCCCTCTGGCTCAGCCATCTTAGATGCTGAGGATCAAAATTTTAGGTTCACAGGAGACTAAACCTCTTGCTCTAGATAATAGAGATATTTGGGTCCAGCTGTGTTTCTGAGGCTCTATTCATGGGTGATTGTTTCTCTCTTTTTAGGGTCTGTAAAAGTATGCAAATGTACCTGGAAACTATAGCCTGAAGCATCCCTGTAGGGGGCTCTGGGCTTACAGGAATGCATTTGTCAAATGTAGGATGACCACTGGTGTAATACTGCTCAGCCCAAGGACTGACACAAACGTCTATGTAAGTACTTGTCCCTAGTATAAACCCAAGAGAAGAATCCCTTTCAGTCTATGATTAAGGATGTAGATCTGAAAAATTACCATAATATCCTTAGTTCATTTGACCTATTTCTTCCCAAATCCCTTAATTTTAAAGTAATACCTTCATATAAATCATGATAAATATCCTTCCCTTTATATCAAGTTTTACACTTTTCAAGATACTTCCACCTAACATTAATCATGTACCAATCCTGTGATATGGAAGGATAATGAATACTGGCTCCAATTTTATAAATGAGAAAATTGAGGAAAAGAGAAGATGAATAAGTTGCCTAAGTAAATATTTTTACTTAAGGATTGGGACTGAACATTAATACATACTGTTTCCCACTGAATCATATAATTGAATTCATTTTTACACGTCCTAGCATATAAATGAAAACTTATTTGCCAATAGATCTCTCATTTATTTTAGTCTTTAAACTGTCACTCAAATTATTATTTATCTCTGTCCTCTACATTTTTTGTACTCTATATATATGAATACATATCAGATTGAGAAATGGCAAAACTGAAAATAATTGAGAAACAAACTTAAGTCATCGGCTCCTCCAGTCTTCAACTACTGACTGAGGGAAAAAAACTATCACCACAAAGTAAAAGACTATAAAGAAAATTAGTATAAAACTTGAGGCTTTGAACTAAGAATGTAAGCTGAAGTGTTTCATTTATGTTCTCTGCAGTGTTTAATTTTAGAAAAGGTTATATAATTTTATTTTGGGGATATATATCTATATAATTTTAATAGAAGCCCTACTAGAAAATGTAAACATTCTATTATGTTTGATACTTCTCTCCAGTTAAATATCACTAAAAATTAAAACCGCTGAGGACTGAGGTTTTTAAAGTGATCAAATCACTCTAGCAGAGGAGTCGCCATAAAGGAACACTCAGAACTGGTCAGACACACACAGCTAGACCTCAGTGTTAGCAGCTTGCCTATGCTCACAGTGAGGCTGTGTTATCTCTTATTGGACCTAAACCATCTCAATGAACATTAATATCAGACAAGGTCACTTTAGAGACAAAGACAAGGTCACTTCAGAGAGAAAAACAAGCTCACAGTGCAACCCACAAGTTACCAAACATTCTTCTTTCTCAGCTAATATGAGTGACGGCTATTTCTTTATCAATTATAGCTAGTCTTCCATTCACCTAGATAACTTAAGATATCCAGTCATAGAATTTTTACCCCTTCCTTGAAGCATCCAATCCAGAGCAAAGCCTCTTTTCCTTAAACCCTCCCCAAAATCAACCAACACAAGCCCAAATCCCTTATTAAGTTTTTTTCTAATACCCTCTTACTGAGATGCCCCCCAGTTCCCTATGTTGGTTGGTTTTCCCTCACTGCAAAGAGTAACAAACTCAGCTTTGTCAACTACAGATGTGATCTTGGTAGACTTTGGTTGGAAGGCGTTAACTTAATAATACTAAGACTCTCACAGCATTTGCTCTTTACCAGGTTCTCTACCTTACAGCATCTCACCTAGTTTTTTTAACAGTACTGTGAAGCGGGTATTACTATTGTCTCCATTTTGCAGATGAAGGAACCAAGGATTAGAGGAGTGACACAGTTATGCTGAAGGGTAAAAATCTAAATTTAAATATATATGTTCTCTTCCAAAAGTCCAAAACGTAGTCCTTCCACTACATTGCATTAATGTCTTTATTACTAAATAGACATAGAAAATGTTCTTCAAAATCTTGGGATGAATTTTAGAAATTTGAATATGTGCATGTATTCAATAGTAACTATTCAATCTATTCAATAGTAACTTATTGGATACTACCAGGTACAAAGTTGCATGAAAAGATAAATAGGAAATTGAAGAGAAGTTCCTTATCCTCAAATATTCTGATTATTAATACCATTATTAACTCAATGCTCAATTAATGACTAAAATGAAAATCCAGAGAAAATAGAAAACATATCTTGGACCACGAGAAGCTTTAAATTTGGTGAGATAAGAACAACAGGCTACAAAGACCACTGAAAACATACACACACACACACACACACACACACACCACTTTCCATAATATTTTACTTATTAGTGTAGATGACAAAAGGAGGAAAATGAGATCACATGATGTTTATGAGCCTGTGAATGAATAATAGTGCTTTTGTTGCTCTATGTCTCCTGCCCATCTCCCTTCATCAACATCAGCCCTTGTTCTCAGACACGGTGTACAGATTAGTAAGTAATAACTAAAACTAGGAAATACTGTATCTGCTTTTTCCAATTTTCTTCTCTCCTTATGTGGATCCCTCAAAAGAAATGGGAAAAAGTTGGACATTGACTAAGCAAAGCATCTGATAAGATAATATCTACTTATAGGTATATATCAAACTCTGCATAAATAAAAAATACTTCATTATTTGATGTGAACAATATAAGTCAAGCCTAAATAGTGTCTACTTCATTATAGTGGTTTACAACCCACATGATCCTATCTTGGTTAACACACTAGTGTGAGCAAGGAGAACTGCTGTAGGTGTTGACCCACATTCTTCACTACTGATGAACCACCTATCATATCTTTATCCCTTCAAATGATGTCTTAGGAATCTCAGGTAGGATGGTTAGAAGAAATGTCTGCTGAAACCACTGAGTCCTCTAATCACCACCTTTAATTGAGGTTAGAGTATTTATATGAATTTTTCAGAATTGCTGACTTTTCATATGTTTATGTCCGAATCTTCGGAATATATTGTAAATTTTTTGATATCAAGGACTATGTATTCTTCTCACTAGTGTTTTATGTCTAGTTGATACATGATGATGTTTTTATATTCAATAAACATGCCTGACTCTAGCTATAAGATGATGAGTTCTAAGGAGAATTCCAAATGTTTGCACCAAATAAATCTCACATATTTTAAAACCACAATGCCAAAATTTGGAGAAGTGTATAAGAACTTTTAAAGATAATAGTTATTAGAGTTTACTTTCAAATAGTAAGTAAGTTGGGATAAAACGTGGGAAGAGTTTTACATCTTTTGTGATGCAACAAAATTCAAGAATGAAAATAACAGGAGTCAGAAATGATGTATGATAAGTTTAAGAACTCAAGGATAGTCCCATAGTACTCACTTATGAGAGAATATGAGCTAGGCCAGATTTACAAATAATATAAACATAATGTGCAAAGACAAAAGATCTACACAAAAGAAAGCCATCTGATTTTATTGGTCTAAGACAGATTCTAATGATAGTATAATAGCATTAAAAACCAACTAGCTTGGAAATGTATATGTTTGCTAATTGAGTGATAAAACCCCCTGACTATATCAACTTAGGAAAATGAGTTTTCATTTCTGAATTCTAACAATATGGCCTCCCTATCTACTGATATCCAACTATTTTACTCCTAGAAAAGTTCGTAGAAAGTATAGAGTATGAGAAACTTGGTTCACAACATTTTGACTGATCAGTGCCATTTTATCTTTGTATTTATGGGGACGAACTTAGGTAAAAAGAGTAATAAAAACCAATGTATTGAAAGAGATTCCAGATAGTTAGCCATTATTTTTTATTTCCCCATATTATCTACTTCTTAGCACTCCATGGACAAATAAGAGTGAACTATATTTGATTCGCTATGAGTGTCACCACTCACCACTTAAAAACATAAAATAAATTAAAAATTTGTATACGCTTCTCCAAATCTTTGGAAAAAAGACATGGCATAAATATGTATGTGTGTGTCTATCTGCCTTTGTGTTTATAGAAAAAAATAAGACAGAATATTACTGATCTCATTAACAGATTTTTTAATTTATTTTGGAAGTATTTGTTTTATGTTTGAATATTTTAATAAACTAAATAACAGTATTATGAAGACTTTTCTCTGGCATAATGGGTGAAATTAATTATCAAGGATAGATACAATTGAAACATCTTAAATGAAGGAAAAAATTAACATAACAAACTTTCAGAACAGACGATATGGTCTTCATAATAGTATGAAGTATTATATATTGTTTATTACATATTGTTTATGATCTAACCATTTTATGCATCTAGCAATAGATCTAGAAAGTCTGATTGCCTAATAAATATCTGTCACTTTTATACATGGTCAGTGGTACATTCTCACTCCTTAATTGAATGAGTGTGAGAGAATAACATTGGGAGGACTGCCTCTAAATCAAGTCTCTACTTTCGGTATGAAGGCAATAATCAATCTCCAGTCTTTAAGACTCCTTGTAATTTTCCCAGGAGGGAAAACCAAGTGCAGATAAAATCTTAGTGGAAAACATTAATATACACACTTATAGAAATCCAGTAAAGGTGAGCATTGATGGATACTCACCCAACAAAATATTAAACACCACTACATATGATGGAATCAAAGAAAGTACCCAGCTTTAGGCATAAAACAATAACCAAAGGATATATTTTCCAATGTGACTGAATGAAAATTGTACTCAATATTTCCCATGCACACTAGGGACCATACATAAATATGTATGTACATAAGTGCAAAGTTCACCAAATGCAGAATACGCTCACCTGGGCAGAGAGCAATATTACAAGGCTTATGATGTGTTTCAGGTCCTTCACACGGCCTTCCTCCATACTGAGGAGGTGTGCATGACCTTGTTCTTGTTCTTTGGCCTCGACCACATGTAAATGAACATAAACTCCACGGTGACCATTCCTCCCAAACTCCATGTACTGTAATAAAGCAAAGAAGCTTCAACAACAAAAGCAAAGAGGTAAGGACAGAGATTTTTTCTCTATAATTAAGAAACAAAACTCATCAAATAGACAAGTATGAAGATACTCCAAAACCTCAGTTGAGATAATATTCTTATTTGCTATAAAATGTAAAAGTTAAAAAATTCATTAAAATAATGGAAAACTTTATGTGCTTTTTTTCTGCATCTGAACAGTTATTCATGTCATAAACTTTAAACTTTTTGTTATATTTAATGAAAATGCACCTCTCTTCCTCATGGTAAAATAATCATGAATTATTTTTAAGTCAAAGTAACACAAACTAGTAGTGTATAGAACTAAATTTCTCATAACAGAGATGATCTTCTGGAGTTAAATTTATATTTAAAAGGCTAAGAGCCAACTTAATTTTTCTAACACTTTTAAAGGTTCAGGATTAAAGACTTTTATGGTATCAGAAAATGAAAAAAAAAAAGGCTGAAAATTGATGCATATTTTAAACAGCTTTTTAACCTCACATTTTAGAAAGTAACTATATTTTTTGCCATTTAAAAATTTGAGTTTAAAGTCACCATATTTTGTATAAGAAGAAAATTTCAAATACTGTATCCACTCGCATAAGATCCTCCTCTTTTCCTCATTTCAAAATAAGTGGCAAATATGAAAATCTCTTTCTAATGGCCATAAAACCAGAGGATGCTTTCCCTCCTCCAAAAACTTGATAAAAAAGGAAATCCTCCTAAGTTATATAAATTTCTAACAGAAACAATGATCCAGTTAAGATTATGCCTAACCACTATGGATATGTCAATTCTTCAAATACACCACTATAATGAATTCAAACTTGATCAGAAAGAATAACATAAATTCATAATAACCACTGTGATAAATAGTGATATCTTTTACAAATACCATGCTCTTACTATGCTCTTAGAAGTTCAAGGTTCAGATGTTTGATATGACACCCACTGGCATGAGTAGGGGGAGGAGAAATTTATAGAATATAACAAAAAAGATGTTCATTTTCTCTTCAACATTGGTAGGAGTAAGCAGAAGTCGATATAAGGTAGCAGAGGAATTATACGAGAAAATACAGTATATCTAGAATCTTCTTCATGTATATGCTGATCAAATTGTTACTTTAAAAACGCATATATGATACCTTAACTGTGAGTTAATTCATTCTCTTCCATTTATGTTATAAAGTTACTTCAACTGGTGTGAAACTATGTCCAAATAGTGAAAAAATAAGTCAAATTTGAGTAATATTCAATGAAAAGCTCTTTAAAATTCTGTGAAACTTGCTGGGAAATACATTTTTAAAACAATACATAGACAAATAACAAGAGGATGAGAGAAAGTAAGATGTTTTCATTTTTCCCGTGAAAAGTTTGGGAAAATCAAAACTAATTTGTATCCAGTGAGATAAGAATAAAAAGTCTATATTTAGCACTAAGAAAACTATGTGTGTGTATATATATATATATATATATAAAATATATATGTGCATATAAATATATCTATATATGATAAATTATAGTGGGATATTTTAAAAGTAATTTACATGAGTATATTTTGTTATATAAATGCATCTTTTTATAATTTTTTGCATTTATTTCCAATTACCAAGATTATTTGAAAATAACCTTTTCTCCCCATACTTTCTATATAAAGTGTTAATGATGCTATATGATATTCATATTGCCGCTTTTGTTCATTTTCTCTTCTATCAAATTATACCATTCTATATGCTTTACACAATTCCAGGATAAAAAGAAGCTGCTAAATTGGCAGATTTTTTTCCATGAATCACAAAATATATTGATTAATCTTGACAGCTTAGTTAAATTATGAAACTGGAATCCTCAGAAAATTAATGTTACTTAATTTTTTTTAACGGTTTTCATGGTTAGGTGGTAAAATTTCATGACTTATCCAGATCATTTTAAAAAAGCTAAAATATCTTTTTTTCATTTGAAAAGAATACAAATCATTAACAATGTTATTTTAGATACTATTGAATTAGTAGGAAATTATAGCACATACCTTATAATGTTTATAGATGCTATTCATAAGATTAACGTTAAAGATAAGACATTTTTATTTTAATGGCAAATTGTTATTTTTTTATTTTTCAGTAAAATATGAAAATCTGTAAGCAATCTAGTCCATTTAAAAATGATTTCAATAAAACCAATACATCTAAATCAAACTTATCAATTTTAATAGTTTTCTTCCTGGTTATATTATCATGTCTCTTTTTTTGTACTGACCAGAGATGAAATGAATGGTATACAATACACAAGTATATTAACATCAGATTTTTTAATAAACATATATAAATTCTCTTATCATTTAGATTAGGATATATATAAAATAACTTTTAGTGAAAGATTTTTTTCTTAAGAAATAAATGAATATGACAACTGTGATATTTACCAAAAAAAAAAAAAAAAGTACAAAACCATTCTTTTTCCTACATAAACTTCTACAGGATTAGAATACATATAGATTATAATAGTAGTTCTCAACCAGTGACAATTTTGACCCCCAGGTGACAATTGGCAATGTCTGGAAATATTTTTGGTTGTCACAACTTGAGGAAAGAGGGGAGCTACTGGCATCTAGTGGGTAAACACCAGGATGCTGCTAGACATTAAAAAATGCCCAGGACAGCCCCCACAACAGATTTATTGGGGTCAAAATTTCAGTACTACAGAAGTTGAGAAACCCTGGTAGACTGTAAAACTGTAATTTAACTAGGAAAGCAAATATACTACTAAATGTAGTATAATTCTCTACTTTTCCCAATTTACTTTCTTTTTATGTCCATTGTTTTCTACTCTGAGTACTAACAGCTTTTGAAGAAAGTAAAATGTCAAAGCAAAAATTTTGCTAAGGGCCATATATCTTAGCATCCGTATTAGAAGAAACACATTATTATGCAATTTAATTAAGAAAACCCTTCTTTTGAAATTTAAATAATATGACAGAGTGATAACTGATTTATAACACTATTGATTTGACTTCTATAGTGCAAATAAATAATAAGCTCTAATTCTATCATTCCACATATTTTGTGGAAAGTGACTTTAATATTTAATTTGTCCTTTTCTTGTGTCATTTTCATTAATTAAATGCCAAATACATTTGAGTGCCCATAGTATGACAAATCAGTTACTGATTTCTGAGCTAATTTTATTCTTGAGAATATATTGTTTTAGAAAGATATTTACACTGTTTAAATGCTATTTAAAATTTTAAAACTCACTTTTGTCCCTGTTTTCAGAATATATTGTTAATAGATTGAAAAGAAAGTACATATTACCAGCATGGCAAATAATTAAACAAAATATTGAACATAAAATATTTCATAAAAATATAATAACTATACAAAAGGAATCCCAATTTCCTACAGTAGGATACTTATTCTACATTTTTAAAATAATAAAGTTGCTAAATTATTCTTTATGTTTGGAAAATTAAAAAGAAAGCAACAAAATTGTTTTCATTATCTTTAATTCAACACTGAAATATAACAATGATTAAAACATACACTTTTCTTACCAATGCCACTATTTAACCAAATTTAGAAAGATAAAAACTGTATATGAAGGTAAAAAGGAATTAGTAATTGGTATGCACTTCTGTAAGAATAAGGGCGATACATTTAAGAAATCAAGGAAAACTTTATAATCATAGAATATTATTCGGTTTTCTAGACATCAGAGTGAAAGGGAAAGCTTGGTAGTTCTGCGTGGGAGAAGCACTCTGGTCTCGCTACCAATGCTCTCCATGCCCAGTGAGGGGTTTAATCAGTGGTCTCTGGCAAGAAGATGGAGACTTCTATGTGTCAGCCTTATGAATGAGCATATCTAGTGACTGGGAAGTAAGCTCTGAATGGAAAATTGTGGAGAACTTTAGGATCCACTCAGACTCACATTTGGCGATCCAATTGCCATTATCCTCTACCCTTGTACGTTGAAAGGATCTTGACTATTCAAATAGATGCTGATGAGATAAATGTATATATCAAGTGCAGCTTAATTCTCTATCCACACTTTTCTCATTGCCAAGGACAGGGAACTTGATCCTGGAACCCCTTTATAAATATCGTGAAGTAGGGACCAGTTTTGAGTGTTCTTCCCAGACAACCCACTCTACTCCCACCCAAATGAAAACCTAAAAGCATTTGCCCTTGTGGTCTGAAGATTTCATTTCTAAAACATGTTGGTCAAATGACACATGATTACAGTTAGGAGAAATCAATTTCAAGAGATCCATTGTACAGTATGGTGACTGTATAATGACAATATAGTGTATTACTAAAAAATGTAAACAGAGTGGATGTTAAGCACTCTCACCACAAAAATGAGAACTATATGAGGTAATGCATTTGTTAATCAGCTAGATTTAGCCATTCAACAGTGTATATATACCTGAAAACATCATGTTGTTCAAGATAAAAACATACAATGTTATCTGTCAATTTAAAAAAAACAAATAATGAAATAAAATCCTAAGCTCTTTACTTTTTGTGTCCCTTCTACTATCTAACGTGCCTAGACTCTGTTTGCTCTATGACCCCTGTTTTTATCATCTTTTTCATTATCTTTCCCCTCCATGACCTCCTTAAGCATTTTTTCCTATGAACCTTTTTATAATTCACTTCACGTTCTTTCTCTCTTATCTGATTCCCACTTGCCATCACTGAGTTTTCAGTGATGGTTATTGCTCTTCTGTTAATTCCGTCTTCCCTTTCTCCCAGCCTTCAGCTTTCTTCCCTGCTTCGCTTTTAATTCTACCTTCATCTACCGCTTTGCTACCTCCCAACTCTGTTATAAAGGGATTTCCCACCTCATGGCATCATTCCTCCTCCACCTTCTGCCTACCACTTCTTTTTATTTCCAGGACTGTCCTTTTTTATTATGATAAAAACCATATAATGTAAAATTTACCATCTCAACCATTTATAGCGTACAACTCAGCAGTGTTAAGTATGTCCATATTGTTGTGAAACACATCCTCAAAACTTTTTCATCTTGCAAATTCGAAACTCTGTACCCACCAACAACAACTCCTCCAGACTGTCTTTTAATGGATCAACCTTGCCTATTCTGATGGAAAATCGAGATTATTCCTGCCCTTTCACCATGCTACCCACTCTCTACTCTTGCTTTTAGAAACTGCAGAATTAGCCATCTCTAGAAATGGAACTCACCAGAAACTTCTAAGCCCAGTTAGCAGATGGAAGGCTGCTGCCGGGTCTGTCCCTTTCTTATACCCACACCTATTTGGAGGCCTCTGGAAAGGCTGTGAATGGCAGTCCAGTGTCTACTGCAATAGTCCTTAAGTTTGCAGTCACCCATCCATCAAATGGTTAGATAAAATGTAAATCTGGAGATTCACAACATCATGTGCTTTGGACT
Source organism: Eulemur rufifrons (assembly GCF_041146395.1). Classification (NCBI taxonomy): domain Eukaryota; kingdom Metazoa; phylum Chordata; class Mammalia; order Primates; family Lemuridae; genus Eulemur; species Eulemur rufifrons. The sequence goes on along the minus strand of NC_090997.1, from coordinate 30,796,744 downwards.
TCTTGAAAGAAAGTCCAGATTCCTATTCATATTTATCTTTACATGAAAATCAGTGGTCTGAACAGAATAAATGTCTATAATGTGAATGTGTGCATCATTTGAACAACAAAATTTTGATGTAACTTGGAAAAATCTGACCCTAAGCGGGCATGCTATTGTGCTGTGCTCCATTTAACATGAAAGATATCTTTCCCTTTCTCTTTTCTCATTAATGACTTTAAGTTTACAAAGCAGTGGATGAGGGAAGTTACTTGCATGAAATAAAGTAACAGAAAGTTATTTGGTCAGGGACGCTATTTTCCCAGATAAGTGATAGGAAAACTGTTGACTTTCTGAAAGACGGTGTCAACCACTGTCTTAAACAATGGATACACATGATATTTCTAGTACGGTGGCAAACTACATTTTTCCTCAAACATTTAATTGGGCAGTTTCACTATCTAAAATACAGAAAGACATTTAAACCTTAAATACTATCAGAAACAGATACAAAAATTTGAAGCTGATATTTGCTGTGGAGAGGAGAGTAACTTATGTAATTTCGTGACCACTCTGAAAGCAGAAATAATCGCATACATAATAAAATATCACAGCTGAATAAGAATTATACTTATCCACTCTAATTAAAATGCCTATACCCAGTTCATATGAAAATAACAAATCGTTCCAAATGCGTAGCATGACACAATTCAATAACATCCACAGTTGTAGTTGCTGCTAACACTACCTGGACAGAGGGCAGTGTTATTGCAAACCCTTGATTCTCTTAATGGGCCGCTGCAGTGTGTCCCGTAAGGTGATACACAAGTTCTGGTTCGCACCTGCGACCCTTGACCACAAGTAACTGAGCATGTGCTCCACTGGGACCACTCTTCCACACCAGATTCACCTGTGTGCAAGACAACAAATAAACATGAAATACTGTCTTACATATTCATCTGGTAAGCATCATACCAAACTGACATCATGACATGCAAGAAAAATTTAAATGTAAAAATATGACAGTACATCAAAAGGTCCATGAAAACATTTCAGAGAAAAAGAAATTTAAAGAGGGATGCATAAAATGCTGATGCAAAGACCACGTTTGCTGGAACCTTGTTAGAAAAATACTCTTCACAAATTACACTGTGCAAAGGAAGCCATGGAGGAAGTAGTCAGCATCTTTTAGTATGAATAACTGTTGAAGTGATTCTCTTCAAGCCAATCTAAGACTTTGTACTTTCATGGGAAAGGAAGCAAAATGTATTTCTAAGCTTACTGTATGGCTTTGGTGAGCAGAAATATATTGATGTGTTTTTCCTTAGTCCTTTATTGTGTAACCCCCTTTCTAATGTTAGATGAGGTGGAGCCTGGGAGTCTGGGCACATCTAATTTTTATTGTGTTGAGCACTGCCACTTATTTATAATTTATTCCTAGTAAAAGTCCTACTCTTTCAGTCTATGACAGCTATATATTTTGTAGTAATTTATTAAAATCCTTCTGCTCACAACTTTAGCTATGATTTAGAGTAGTGATTTTTACTCGAAATTAAGGAAAATTCTCTATAACTTCTATTAGTTTAATAGGGTACTAAAATTTACTGAAAAATAGGGCTCTAAAAAGCCAAGGAATACCTGAATTCATTAATTTTCTTGGAGGCAGCATCACACTGAAACTACGTCTAATTTCTATTATTACCTAAAGTGATGCCCCAAGGACACTTAAAGTCAAACATTTCTAAGCCCGTTGCTATAGGCTTCTTTCTAATTCTACCCTGGCACCATGTTCAGGATAAATTTTAAAAACTGATTTGAAAATTTGCAGATGCTTTTCTCCAAATTCCAATCAGGTCATTTACCTGCTAGCAGTAACTATTTAAGTTAACCATTTAGTTGTTGAAAAAGTTTACAGGTAAGTATATCTAAAATTTTGTATGACTAATTAGATAGATCAAAGAGCAATTTAACTATATTTTATAGATTCTACTTAGAATTTGCATTTGAAATAGAATTCAAAAGACAGAATATGATAATCTATTTATCTCTCTCTTTGGGGGGAGTTAGTAAATGACTTAGAAATTATTTGCAGTGCTATTCAAGGTAGCTGGTCCGCAAACTGGTGCTCGAGGACAGAGGAGTTAGGACCTGAATATAATTAAACACACAGATTTTTTTTCATTGAGAAATTTGTTCTCAAAAAAAAAAAAAAAACATCAGCTGAAATAAGACATGTGGTTGAGGAAGTAGTCGACTTTACATTCTCATGTAAATTGCTTATCTCCTTGAGGGACCATAATAACCAGTTCACAAACAAGCACTGGTCCACCAACCACACTTTGAGTAGCACCTTTATGAAGCATTTGCTCATATATTGGTCTGCACTATGCACCCAAAGACATAAATGATAATGTATTTATAACTAAATATATATAGTAAGGGCACAGAATGGTATCTAGGATGACAGATTATATTAAATAGGACTGCTTTTCAGTGTTGTGATCAGTGTTTGCCTTAAAGGTACTATATGGATTGCCCTTAATTATTTCAGGATTATTTTGCCTTCACAAATTTGTATACAACTAATTTCATAAAAATGTCCTTGGATGACTATTTAAATAATATTTAAAGCAATGCCTCATAATTTGTTCTTTTACATTAAAGATACTCTATCAAGATTGAAAAGCATTATTCTATAAATCCAGTAATATGACAATGGTTAAAAAATATCCACACATATATGTATACATGCACATGTGTATTTAGCAATGAAAAATTTAAGCTTAAAGTTAGGGAAAATATAGTGCAAATTTTAAATGATAGTCTAACCTGTTTGAAATGAGATTAAGTGAAGTATAAATATTATGGCTGCATGTTATTAATTAAAAGCCAGAAAATTATGAACAATGTAAATTCTGTAAGTGAAATGATAAAGGTTATGAATAAAATTAGTTCTATTTTTGTCACAAAAGCAGTCCTTCTCTTCCCCTTGCATTGCTATAATGACAGAAAAAAATAATTTAGTTAAAATGAACAATGAATCAGGATCAAAGCCTACTTTTAAAGTACTTTTGTTCAAATATTTAAATGTTTGGGTTGCTTCTGAATGTATGATACTGCAGAAATGCTGAGCAGGCTAAACAGTGGTGCCTGGATCATGAAAATTTGATAATGAATGCTCAGAATTGGCCGCCTTTACTCTTCCTCAAACTGACGGTTCATTTTGTTGGTCAAAAATAAACAAATAAGACACGTATTGGCTTTCAAATTTTGAAACAAATTTTGTCACTAAAATAGTGGCCTACATACCAAAATGATCTTGTTATAACTCAAATGCTATAGTTTCCAATGATATTTCCACCAAATGTTTCTTATTTCCATGCTGATTCTTCCTTAGTCATAAAAGTGTGAAGACCATTTTAGTAGAGCCCATTAGGCCATTGTGAGAAATTGCTAATATACTTTATAAGAGGGATATTAAAAAATGCTCAATGACATTAAAGTAGTAAAGTATAACATGACGAATACTATTTTTAATATATATATTTTTAGAGATAGCACAAACTAAACTGGTACCTTAACACTAAGGCACTACTAAGGCTCTTTAGCCTGGCAAAAAACATAAAAGGAAACTGGAAAAGCATTGCAATTAAAGTCAGAAGACCTGTGTTGGATGGAAAATTCTGTGACCTTGATAAAGTCACTTTACTTCTTTGAATTTTTTCAATAAAATGAGCAATATATTTACCTCAAAATCTATTTGTGAGGATTGCGGGAGATAACATGAGAGAGCACCTTTTAAATTATGAACAAAATATTAATATAAAATTTTGCTAGTATGTTAAAATCATGAAATTAGATGCAATATTAATTTTATTTTTCTATTTTAGATAATATGCTACTTATTTCTAATGTAGATTTTTTCCTCACTATGATAAAAAACTACTTTTCTAAACATGTTTATAAATTCGTTTGATGACTAGGATGCTATAAAACATCAATAAGTATAATTAAGATGTCTTAAGCCATCCTATTGACACTGAATTTAGATTCCATATCACTTTATTTCATTTCCCTTAACAATAAATACAATACAGATTTTGTCTTAGGCTAACAGAGCATCATTTATGTTGAAAGTAGCATATCTCAATTATTGGCTTGATCAAAATAATCAAATTGTTTTGATAAAGTAACACTACTTTTTCAAATGCTACTCTCACCTCACTTTATTATTCTATAGAAAATTTGTTTCTAATTACAATATTTACTGATCATGTTGATTGAAGAAGCCAGGTTAGTTATTTTGAGAAGTAATTCTTAAATTATAAAGTGTGACAGCTTTTGCTTTTTTCTCCCAGGATAAATATAAAAAAAATATTGTTTTTTATTATCTGATTCACCTCTTTTTCATTCTTTGTTCTCAAATTACTGTTAGCAAACTTTTATAATTGTTTATATGTAATACTCATTTTTTTATTTGAAAGACAAATAGAGAAATATTATAAACAAAACTTAATTTTTGTAAAATTTCATTGTATGACACTTACCTGTATTTTTCAGACTACCTTAACATCTAAAGAAAGTGTAATCTAGGAAAATATTTAAGGAAGAAAACCTCTCTTTTTTGCTTTATAATTGCCTACTAACAAATTATGAATTTTAAAAATTATTTAAAATAATACAGTTTTTATCAGTATTTTAGTAATATAATTATACATGCACTTATATTTGCCTACATTATCTTTTGTTTAAAATAAAATAATAAATATTATTTATCAGTTCAAATATCCAATCAATATTTTCAGAACTTTAATTCTGAAGTTCATTTCCTTTTCTGAGTTAATGTTACTAATATGAGGAAATGGTTTTAAAGCTCTTCATGGATCTATTTAATAAATGTTTATGTATTTTACCAAATCACTTGTTACTATATATTAGATATAAAACAGTACCTGGGAAAGTATGAGTAAATTCAAAAACTGAAATTAGTAATTCTTCACTAAAAAAAACAATGTTCCTTCAGATCTGAATTCACAAAAAAGGATTTTATCTGAAAATTTTGAATTTTCTTGATATATGTCACAGGCAAATCAAAAAACTGAATTTGTACAAAAACTTCTGGCTAAATTGCATAATATTTATGCATAAACTAATTTTATTACACTATTGGAAACTTAAAACTATGGTTCTCCATTTGACTTCCCATTGACTCCAATTTTTAGGAACATCAGTAAACCAATGGCTGCCACTTCTTTTGCACAAAGGAAAGACACCTTCTCTAATCTTGCAGAAATTCACCATGAGCTGGTGCCTGGGAGGCTGAGAAGTCAGCCTATGCTATATGCTTCTATTTAACAACAAACATCTTCTAATCTCTGCTCAGTGCTTGAGACTTTCTCTTTCTATAAAGGAGAAAAATACACTTAGAAATTTGGAAATCTGCCTGAACCTGGTAATGCATTTTTGTACTTATTCAAGCTAATAGTAAAAATATAAATCACCTCTTCTTAAATAAGAAGGTGCACAAAAAGCAATTCAGAGAAGCAAATTTTCTTCATTTCTGGATTTGGCTGTAACATATATCTAAAAAACACTAAAAATAAATTCTTAGAGAATTTATTCTAAACATCCATCCTATTCTGAGAATTTGACCTGCTTACAACTAATGTATTAAAATATACTACTCATTCATTATCAAGAGTATAGCTCATTAACAATATTTGCATTCTGTGTTGTAGGTTGGGATATAGTGTTCTGAATGAATATTATCCTGAGAACATGTGAACTGAGGGAAATATCCAGGCTTTGAAGGAATTTTATCGAAATCACTCGATATGTTATATTAGAAACTTCTCTTATTTGAAACTTCTCTATTAATGGTAAAATAAATTGTATGCATACAACTTCATAAAGACGTAGATAAAACTGTTAGCTTCAAATTTCCCAAAATAAAGGCAACAGCTGAAAATTTTCATAAAACAGTTTAAACACTTTTTTCATCGAAGGATGTGCCACATGCAATGTATTCAGATGGAATTATAGCCCATTTATTATGAAGAGCAAAAACAGGAATTCAGTTATTTGTTCAAATTCTATAATTAATGGGGAAAAATATATACCTGGGAATGGTGGCACATGCCTGTAGTCCTAGCTACTGGGGAGGCTGAGGTGGGAGGATTGCTTGAGCCCAGGATAAAGGCTGCAGTGAGCTATGATTGCACTACTGCATTCCAGCCTAGGCAACAGAGCAAGACCTCATCTCTAATTTGAAAAATATATATATATATACACACACATATATATATATATATATATTTGGAGGGAGGCTTTTAAAATAATTCAATTAATTTAGAAATAAACATTTTATTAACTAGAAAATCATTTAATTACAGTGTATTATAGCTGACTTAACACTGTCAACTTTTTGCTATTTACTTTATGTAACAAGATTTTCTTTTCAAATAATATTAAATTCTAAAAATGCATTTATTTTCTATACATTTTAACAATCAATTAATATTTATAAATAGTATGCACAAAAATATTCAATATATTCAATTTTGTTAAATTAAACTTTATCTAAAGTCCTATTTAAAAATTTAATTCTGGAAAGTCCCATATCAATCAATTATTGAAGAAATAACTTTGTTGTCTTTCTTTAAAAGTTGAATGACACATTTTAAGTAGTTAACATAAATAAATAAGAATATGTCAATCCTGAATGTCTCATACTGAAAGCAAAATAATTCTTACACGCTTTTTGTGCACTTTTCAATTCACAGCTACTTTATTTATGGACTTTAACTGGTGACAAAAAAAAATGGCTCAAAAAAAATATCAGCTCCAAAAACTGACAAATGTGCAGCAAAAGATTATGAAAACATGCAGTGGTTTCATTAAATTAACAACATTAAATAGAAAAATGTAACTAACGTATTACCAGTTTGTGCCATAAATTTAGCAGCATCAGCTTGTTCCTGAGGGACCCTTTTTTCATGAACAGATCGAGGTCGCTGACTTTTAATTGTATGATCTCCCATCATTCCAAATTCTAAAGACAGAATAAAGGTATATGAAAGCTTGTGTGTAGACATTTCTCACAAATTACATTACTGTCTCATGCAATATGTTCCTACGCATACCTAGAAGTTATTGATTATATTCACAATTCTGAATTTGCTAGGCTGATCTGCTTGGAATATCTCTAAACTCAAGTCAGAAAACCTATAAACATGAACAAGGCTTCAAGAAACAGTAATAACAGTCAAGGAAATGACACATAATGTTTTAAATCAACTTGATTAACAGAAATATTGTACTCTTCTGAAAATGTTTTGAAGCAATACATAAGAAAAATACAACCACAGTGTTAACTGTTGTTTTTTCAGAAAGAGAATCCTGACTGGGTAGCATCTGCTTCTTTGCCCAATAGTAATAATCACCCCCAGAAGTTTGTAAGCACTTTTCTTGTAACTAGTTTACTCAATTCTGTAATCTAACTTTTCTAAAGTAGGTCCATTCCCTTAATGGAGGTTGCCCTTGGTGTCCTCAAAGGGTCACGAAAAACAGTGGCCTTAATAATTCTCATTCTCCCCTGCCCTACCCCAAATAATTCCTCACCCCTTTGCTAACCACATATAAGATAATGTTTTTTTCTTTTAAAAGTAATATTTATGAAATAGAGGGACTCCGGCTTTCTGTTATTTAATCTTTTGATAGTAGAGCCCCTAAGAAACGCAAAATGTTCGGGCCTAACTCAGAGGCAAATGGGGGAGAGAAAAAAAAATAAGATGAACAAAAGAATAGCTTCTATGTTATATATTTTTTTAAAAAAATCATGTGCTTAGCATTCTGCAAGAGTTCTGTGTTTATTGAACTGTTACTATAATTTTAATAAAACCAAAGCCCAGTGCATGGAACAGTTGTTAGTTTGGACTCATAGGAGTATAAGAAGGGGAAGGAAATATCTGAGGGGCAAGAAATTGTGGTGCTTTCTCTTCATCAAGAAAAGTATTGCGCCATTAAGGCCAGGTCTTTTATACATGACAAAGACGATGGGGAAAATGTGTTCTAATGATAGTGCAGACATATTACCACAACAAATAATGTCAAAATTTGAAAGCGAATAATTTCACTAGCTGGTTATTTTTTCCCCATCAATTCTTAAATAATGTTATGCTAAAATATTACAACATCCTTTGTGCAATTAAGCAGTGTATTTTGTAAGCACTAATTCTACCAACTCCTGTCTTGTATGTAAGGAGAAAAGATAGCACATGTTTCTGTCTGTCCTGGCAAATTCCCTCATAAAAATTAAACTATGGCACCTGGAAAATTGACTTGTTAGAAATTCTTTCCAGATATTCTATCCAAAAGAACATCCCCTGAGAAATTTGAGGAATCTAAATGTGCATTTATTTTTGTCAGTTTAGATAATATCCAAAGCAGGAAATGAAAATTTTCATAAAACGTCAGTGGGTTTGATCTTGTAAAACCCATCACTGTTTTCCATTACTGCCAACATCCTCTCATTCCATTCATTTGTGTATACAACAGGTGATACCTAAATCATGTTTCACCAGGCTAATAAGAAGTGTCTAATCACTTATCATTTAATGACTTTGGAAATTTATCATTTAGAAAGTTTATATCTAGACTGTTACATACTACCCAATATTTTAAAATATTATATGCAATTAAAATGTTTCTGGATCTGAAAAAGCAAAAGAATTTAGTGGTAACTTATCATAAGCATGCTTCACCTCTTTCCTCTTGAATTTATAATTTAAATTGTGTGTTTGTGTGTATGTATGTCTATTACTTTCGCCATTTAAGTCAGAGTATATGTCTACACAAATCACTTGAGGGCTCTGATGCTACAATAAGGTAGCTTTGGCACAGGGAGGGCAAAGGATGCCAAAAAAAATTATTCCGTGCCTACAACTTAATTACTCAGTAAGTAACTATATAGCCAGTTCTAATAGAAGACAATCCTTCAATGCAATGGCAGCATTATAATGGCCTGAAATCTCTCTTTTAAGGAAAAATAGTTTCTTTGTACAGAGAGTATGATCCTGAAATTTAAGGGTCTGAGTATGTTGGTGGACAATGCTGGGATAATTTTAAAGTGTCATGTTCAATTTTTAATCATTTCTTAAGTTTAAGCACAAGTTGAAATAGTTATTTTTTTAAATAGCATTTAAGCAATTCATTTTACATGATTAAGTGGAATGTGATTTACATCGTTGAAAAATATATATAATACAAATTAAATTTCAATATCCTCCACTGTCGTCACTTTTACTTATCATCAATGATCAATGTTGTATGAACGTTAGTTCTGATATCTTATCATAGGTCACAGTATTTAAGATAAAAAATTCTTCAATAATTTATGGCCTTGTTTATATACTTCTTACATAACTAAAAGTTTAAAATGGAATTGTTGATTATTGTCAATATAATGCATCTGAAAAATTATTTTGAAAAATATGAGAATTAATAAGAAGCCCTGATATAACTAAATTATTCATAAGACAGAAGACATGCTAATAATTTATTTATTTTTCTCAGTGGAAAAAACAACACTATGGTGGTATTTTTTTTTGAAAGTTCCAGACCTAAATTCATTCAGATATGTAAGTAAAATATGTAAATTATTATCTGAACAAGTGACTTTCTTCTACCTACATTTATGTGCTTAGTGTTTGAAAAAAATCTTCTTTAAAGTTAGCAATATAAGGTTTAACAACAAATGTTATAGTTATATCCATAACTTACAATAGGTTATTTTCAAAACATTTATGTTCTCTTTCAAGATGACATTATCTACCTCATTTCTAATGAAGATAAAGGCCAACTGGATCATCCAAACTTAGATAAAAACAACTGCTTTTGCTACTGTTCTCTTATGTAGTGACTGTTGGTTGAGGTAAACCTTGAGCATATCATGCTTTCTGAATGAATTCTTCATGGGTGGTTGATTGATATTCAAACAATTCTTAGTTGGCAAAGATAATATACTACATTAGTTACACGAGAAAAATAACATAGCCAAATAAAAAGATGATCTGCTTTGGTGAAAGCAATGAAAAGCAAGTTATGAAATCAAATGAAATAACGTAGAGCATAACATTGTGTATGTACATATGGTACATGGCTTACGAAAATACAGGGTTATTTCCTAGATCTTTATGTTGATGTTATCGATGAAGTAGTAGTGGGTAAATAACTATGTTCATGTATAAAACCCAAATGATTGGAGATAAATTCCATGTGTAGGCACATTTTCTCAGATAATCTTTCCCTTTGCTTTTTCCTAAAAACCACTAGTCTCTGGAAGTCAGATATAATAGAAGTTACATGAAAGAAAGGTTTTGAAAATATATTAGCCTAAGTATAATTTTATATCTTTTCTTTCCCCATCCAGGAATATATAAGTAGATCATTAAGAAATAAATAGACTTGAAATTTGACTCTTGATAATCAATTGTCAGTTATGAAATTTTTGTTGGGAAATCAAGGGTCATAATAATGTGAAACTAAAGTCATCAAAAAGTTAAAACACACACATTTATTATTTTACCATGTGTTTATTTTTAAACATATGGACAATCAGATCATCAGATTAGTAGATAACAGAGTCATCACTGTAATCTGTCTTGCAATGTAAATACTAACTACACATTGTTACTTAACTTTTCTTTGCATTGTCGCAGAAACCTTCAAGCCCATGCCATTATTGCTTCTCAAGAAACTCTGGGTTATGTCCTACTTACACTCTGTGGCCAAACTGCACTACTTTTTTTCATGGAAATGGTCAAACCATTGCACCCTTTCTCACATTTTCCTCCATTTGAATCACCTGCCTTTATAGACATGCCTGCAGGAAATCCCCTCACCTAGCCCAACTCCAATGGCACCTCCATGAACTATTTCCTCATCGCCAAACATAAACAGCCTCTGCCTTCCTTAACTTCTATTTTAATTTGAATCAATAATACTTTTACTGTAATTATTAGGTTAAGTATTTTATTCCTCCTACTATAAACTTCTAAGGGAAAAGAAATATGGTTATGAATTTTAAAATCATCTCCTGCTTTGCACATAGCTGGGTTTCAATATTTATTTACTAAATAAATAAATGTGCATTAAGAATTACTTATCCAAAATGCAATTTTCTAGATGTCTAGAACCATTCCTTTAACTTGCCTGGTAAACAGTTCAATGGGGAAAAAATAAAACTCTCGATGACATACTTGAAAATTATTTATGCATGTTTATGATGGTCAACATTCCTGCTGCCAACAAGATTTATCATCCATAAATATATTCAGATTATTATTAAAATAATTAAAATACTGCCTAATTTAGAAATTAAATGACACTGCCCTAAAACAATGCTTTATATTTTTAATAAACATTTATTAATTACTTAATATGTTAAGAATTAAAGTTAAAAAATGAATAAGAAATGGTCTCTGTAACTGTAAAACTTATTTACAAGGAAATCCAGCAAGCATGGCCTGATGGTTTGAAATATATAAAATTATTTATTTTAATCAAAATATTGTTAAGCTACTCTTGAGACTCATTTTTATATTAATTTCCTAGAATACATTTAATTACAATGACTTGCTAATATGTCTCCAAGGAAGAATAAAATTACATCTTTTAAGTCATACAACTGTACATTTGAGGTGACATCTCATGTATAGTAACCTAACAGGAAAGAATATTAAAATCTGACTTGTTGACAGAAGAAGGATTCCATCATCTGGCTGGCTTAAGGCAGTGTAGACAAGTAAATTCTGTTAAGAAGTAACCAGATAGTCTCTGAAAAAGATGATTAGATTTAATGCATTCTATGTTCATATTTAGGCAGGAGTATAAGTTATTGAATTTATTCATTTATTTTTACATTTATTGGAAACAGCATTAACAGTGATTTTACATGAAAAATATTTCCTGCATACTGTAGTAGGGAGATATTTGGATGATGAAGAGCAACCTAGATTATCAGCATTTTGATATCTTTCCGATTTCTGAGATTTTGTCTTGATTTTTATAGTTTTGTGAAATGTTATTAGACTTAAAAATTGTATTCTTTCACTCAACAAGCATTTTTTGAGTGCCTATATAGCCAAGTATTCTATGAAAAGATAAAGCTAAGACTGGAGTATATATAATCAAAGACAGTTTTACAACTAGCCTGGACTATTAGAAACTAGAATTTTAGAATTATACATCATTAGTTAAAATTATAAAGATTTTTAAAAAAAAATACCTTTGTTTTTGATTAGAAATATACAAATTTCATATTACTCAAGAATCAAACAAAAATAGAATAAATTGTGGAAGTCAACTTTCAAAGAACTATATAACAATAGTTATATAGCGAATTAATAGATATTAGGAAATGTTTAAATAAAATAAAATAAAATAAAGACATATTAAGAAATATTAGGAATCTGAGAAATCCATTCTTAACATTTAAGAAATCAACTTTTCTTCAAATTATTTCTTGGTTCCATTGCCATAGGTAGATACCTGGCTATAGGACCATGACGCTATGTCTTACAATAATAAACAAAACTTGGTTTTGTTTTTTTAATAATTTAAAGAGGTTTATTCTGAGCTGAATATGTGTGACCATAGCCTGGAGAGCCATGTCCAAGTACAAAATACTACCACAGGACTAATATTGTTAGGTTGCTGGGCATGATGCTTAAGTTAACTGGGTAATTTTATGGCACTTCTAAAAATAGATAAAGCATGCAACAGTGAATGGGCACGCTGCTAGTATCTTTATAGCAAAGTTAAAAATGTTCAAGAGTTTTCAGTGAAGTTGTTCAATTGTGTAACTTATAACATATTTTATAAAGATAAATACCAAATATAATTAGTGTGTAAACTTTTAGACAATGATGCTATATTTTAATTTATCTTTATTTCAAGTAGGAACTTTGAAATAATTACATATAATTATGGATGTTTTTAGAATTTGAACTTTGAATATTTGCAAATTATATAATAAAATATATTATTTAGAATGATTCCACGAAATTTGGAGTATAAACTCTTCAATTACCATTTTAACACTTATTCTGTCTGCCTTCTGGGAAATGTTAGTAAGTTGGGCACACTCGTACATGTAAGAAATCACCAATATGTGTAACCATGTAAGAGTTATTAATATTTCTTATACATTATTCCAATTGAATTTTATGATCTAATCTCTTTTTAAGACAACTACTGAATTCTTATAAACCAGCAGTAATGGTTTGCTTAAAATAGTTTTATTTGTTGGTGAGGAAAATAAATGTAAAAGCACATAATGATAAATACAATTCTACTTCTAGTAGTAAAGTAGTAGTTGAATGTCTTTTCTTGTTGACTTGTGTCAGAATTTAATTTAGCATACTAACACTCTAGTGGCAAAATAAGGTGCTTTATACTGTAAATTCTAGCACCTTTTGCAGTAGAATAAAACTCTTACACTACAAGATTTTAATAACCCTAAATCCTATTGCTAAAGTGTCCTGAAAATATCTTAGAGAATCTGAAATATAAGAAAGTAACTGAATTGTCCCTGGATGAAGTTATTTCTATATTTTCTAAACTAGAACAGGGCTTGGCTGCTTTCCTGCCAAAGGTTTCTGACATGTCAAGGGATCTTGTGTGTGCACGGTAGACTTTACACAGGCTTCCAAGAGGACTGGCTCATTTCTATTTGATACTTTAAAATTTGCCACAGTATAGTATAGAATAAGTTAACTTAAAGCAATACCACTGTATATGTATTTACAGAAAGAAATAAGATATTTCATAAAAATAATTAGTACATTATTTTATAGTATTAGTAATAGTAATTATTAGCAAATTATTGGTAAAAAATATTTACTACACCACAATTGAAATCAAAAAGATTAGATAAGCAGTTTCTTGATCAAAAAATATATACACTGTCATAATCCATGATATGTTTTTTTTTGGTCATAAAACACTGGCATCTGTGTAATTTAGATACATCTATATTGCACTTGAATTATATTCAATTGAGTTTAAAGGTCTCGAGTTTTACTTTTTGTACCTGGAGGTAAGAGAAAAGAGTTTCTTCTGTCTTTTAATATTTTTTACCATATGCATTATATTTATGCAGAAACGTTTTGTTAGAGATATAGAAATTTCAAATTGAGTAGTTCTAGTCATATTTTGCCATTTGTCTACTGCCTTATTTTTACATTTTATTACAAAATGTTTTAATTTAAAGTAGTATATTTATACATTTGTACTAAAATAAATATCAAAACTGAATTTTGATATTAATAAAAATTATTCTACTAAAACATACATATAGTGTTTATAATTTCTAGAAATAGCTATAATACCATTTTGACCATTCCTTTAACATTTTTAGCTTATTTTTCAGGGATAAATTAAGATAGCAAATATTTTCAGTATTTTTTAGTATATAAATAATTTTATAAGCAATTAACGCGTATTAAAACTTATTTTCTTAGGTTATTAATATTAAATGCCAAATGCCATTCTTTAGAGAGATCTGAAACTGCCTTTGCAAAGCAGTGCTTCATATACTGAAGATAGTTAAGACCATTTTAACTGGGATGTGGGCTAAGGCTCATTGTGAAGGAGTTGGAAAAAATAGGCAATCAGGAGGTGCAGCTCATACTTTAGAGCACTATGCCTTAAATTTCCTGCCCCTGTTTCCTCTTCTTACCAATTCAGATGCTGAGAACATTATCTCTAAGGTCTCTTTAAGCTCTAAAGTTACATTATTTTCTAGGTCAAAAGTTGATCCATGAACAAATAGGCTATCTCTCAATGGACCAAGAGTCCTAGAAGACCTGACCAAGGTCAATTAACAGGTCTGTATACAGAGATACAAGCATGTGGACACAAACATACAAGTCTGACTAATATGGTTGTTTCAAAACATTTTCTCAAATAAATCAAAGTTGAACAGTTATCTTGATCCATGTCTAAGCACTAAATCAAGGTTTGCTTTGCATGCAAGGTCTCAGATTGCCTAATACTTAAACAAGTACATCTATTCTGTAGCTAGCATCCACATTGCACAGGTATATTTTTAGAAGAGGGATTTTTTTCCAAAGACATTTGAGGATAAAGGAATTTCACTCATTCAACAAGCATTAAATGAACATCTATTACATTTCATACAGGATTCATTAGAGACATAGCAGTGAACATGGCAGACAAAATCTTGTTTCTGTGAGAGAAAATATTAGTTATTCCTAGTGTGACATATAAGGCTTATGAAATAATATATGAATATTAAATTTACTAGACAGCCTTTTATAAAGGTTAATTATAAGCAATCATATATATATATATATATATATATATCTCAGATTGATAGCCTTTAATGTATTCTTTCATTTATAGATTTCAGATAAAACCAGTATGAATGCAAACCTCATCCATATTATTCAATAGAATTTGGTTAAGAGGGCCATTTATATTTAAACTGTAGACACAAAAGCCATGTCATCATGTCCAAACAATAATGTGGTCTCATTGATCTCTCTTGTATATGTTTACAGTTTTCTATCTTTTTAATTTTAATTGATTTTGTTATATGCTAATCTGGTCTCTCTATACCTCAGAAGAAAATATATGTATTTTCTCATTCCATTCTTTTATATTATACATTTTAAAATATTTTTAGTTTTAAAAACTACCCAAGAAGACATAAATATATTTTATATATATCATCCTCCTCTATTTTCCTATTACTAGACATTCATGTTGCCTTCAAAGTTTTGCCAGAAGAAGAGAGATTCCTGAAGTGGTTATGCTGTGAGGAAGCAAAATTCAAATTTTGATAGATATTGCCACATTTCCCCTCTGAAATGTTTTTCCTGATATACTTCACCACAAGTAGTGTAGGAACGGAAGATGTTAAATCCTTTTGGTCTATTTGATTTCTATCAATATATAACATCTCTCTTTATACTGATTAGTGTTTTTCATATTGATTTCAATTTTGTCTGGTATTTATGTTATTATCCCTGTTTTGTTGACACATATGTCTTCTACATCTTTGTCTATATTTTATTTTCAGCCCGTTAGTGTCATTTTGCTTTAAGCATGTATCTTACACACAACTTATATAGTTGTATTTTAAATCCCATATGATCCTCTTCCTTTTATCAATAATACAAACTTAAATCCACTCACATTTACTATATTAATTAAAATGTTTAATTTTATTTTCTGTCTTATATTAGAGTTTCTCTTTAGTACGCTTTCTTGCTGTTTCTTTAGTTTTCCCTTTTCCTATTTTTTTGGATTGATAGGAATTTTCATTGATACTTTTTTCTCCAGAGATCCTAATTTAATTATTCAAAAGAGTTATATCCCAAGTTTCTTACATGTATAAAAATATATTTTTAATGTATATATCTCTTCAGTTAATCAATATCTACACTCTTTCCCAACCAAGATAAGAATTTGAATGTGCTCTCACTTCCCCCTGCACTGACACCCATATGTCATTTATTTCCAAACTATTACATTTGTACATTGTGTTTCAATAATTTAGATTTAACTATTAGATATATTAGTTTCTTTGTTTATCTTCATTCTTCGATTTATTTTTCATTTTGCTCAAGTATAACCTTTAACACAAAATAGGTCTAAAATTGATTTCTCTTGCCCTTACACTTGAATGTTAGAGATTTAGACATTTAGGGTTGAGAAGTTTTTCTAGCACTGAACTTTGAAGATACTTTGACATTGGTCTCTGTTATCCAGAGCTGCCTATGAGAAGTCTTTTTGTAAGAGAACCACTTTTACTTCTGGCAATTCTTTAGAATTTTTCTTTTTATCCTTGGAGTTCTGAAATTTTACCAGATTGGTCTTTTTCATTCGGCTTACTTTGTACTCTATGTTCCCTTTCGATACAAGGACCAACCATCACTTCTGGCAGAGAACATTGAATGTGTTTTACTCCTTAGCTAACTTGCCCATTTCTGTGTTATCTTCCATGTCTTGTGGAGGCTCTGAGTTACCTCAAGCTGTACTCTGCTTCCATCTTAATCCCCTAGATATTCACTAAAAATTTCCTCTGGAAAAATTAAGCCTCTGATATCCGATTAGTAAAGGGTGACTGCCAAACATGCAACTTTCCATTTCATTTTCTGAGCAATTCTCTTCCTTGTTACACAAACCTTTCAAAAGAATATCCTCTAATTCCTCACTTTCCACTCATCCAATAATGTCAGGTAATTTAGCTTCAAACCTCCTTCCCTGAATGAAACTGTTCTCTCGATGACGTCAATGCCACTTAGGGACTCTCATGTTCATCTTGACGCCTTCAGCATTTGACACCTTCCTGCCCTCTCCCATCTCACAACCATTATTGAAATGCTCAACTTCCTGGCCTTTCAAAGCTGAAAGAATTTTAATTTTCTTCCTCCTCATGTCTGCTTTTCTGTCTCTTTCATTGTCTTAGTGGCCCTTCATTCTCTAAATGTGAGTTTTCCCTTAAGTTTTGCCTCAACATTCCCTTCCTCAGAAACCCTACTCATTCTTGCAGATTTGGGTATGGCTTTTAGGCAAAGAACTGTTCAGGCTCCCACCCTCATAGGTCAATCTACATCTTCCAGACCACCTACACTAAGTGTCTCCTAGATATTTTGCTGGCAAACTTAGCATTTATGAAAACAAGTTAATCACTGCCCTTGGGAAAACCACTCCTAGCTATATATTTCAAATTTCTTTTTAATAAACATGCAGTGTCATATATATATATATGCGTATATAGTGAATAAATAAATAACAAAGTAAAAATAAGTTGGACAGAAATAATGCAGAAAGCTGTCTTAGGTTTATCAACACATCTTGATGGATCAGTTTAGTTACTTAAAGATAGGTGCTAGGGCTTGATCTGAAAAGTTGAAGGCTATTAAATAAAGAGATTATTTTGCGTAGTAATAGAGGGATAATTTAACATTTACTGAAACTTATAGGGAGAAAAGGTGAAGCTCATTGGGGACAATAGAGAAAGGAAGTGAGGTTAAGAAATCTGGGGAGAGGGATAAAGAGAGAAGTGTCTAAAAAAATGTTGAGATGAGACCAGAGAAGAAAACAAAAATTCCTTGTAGAGGGAATTTCAAAAGCAATATTAATAACAATGATATTTAAGCATATATATACTATGCTGTGGTGAAATATAATCCCTTTCCACTCCAGCCAACTTCTACTAAAAGCCTACTTAACTTGTGTTAGAGATATTTAAAGGAAAGGGATTAAAGAAAAGAAAGATTGGTTTCGTGTTGAGGTTGACAAGGGAAGTAAAAGGAAAAGCAATGATGGATAATGTACCTGAAATTCTTGGACAAGTGGACAGGCAGAAATATATGCAACTCCTCCTCCCTTGAAATAATTGCTGGGAATATTAGAGGATATTGAATTTCTAGTTCTAAATTACGTGGAAGTTCAAGCCAAGTGTTTATTTAAAATTTATACTAAAGTAAAGATAGTCCTCAGAGAGCTGGAGAATTTAGAAGCACCTTAATGACAACTCTAGGATAACAAATTAACATATTGGTCTCTGGGTGGCTCATATTGGCAGTGGCAATTACACGTGGTCCTTCACCTGATTTTATACCTTCTGAACCATATGAAAACACTGACATAATCTAGCCAGGAGTCCAGAGTTGTTTACTCATTATCATAGGGCTGAGCTTTTATAAGGCCAGTGGCCAAGTGGCCTAAGATGTATCAGGGGCTTAAGGAGGGCTTCACAAGAAGGGTTTCTCTTACATGCCAAATCTACCCTATTTCACTTTATAGGTTTTTCTTCCTCCCCACTTCAACTTTTAGAGGACTTATTAGCTCTGATTACCCAATTATAGTGCAATTTTTTCATCAAGAAGTAGTTAAGATTTTGTTTCTCTGAAGGAAAAATGTTTTCCTTTGTGTTGTAGTTTTTCTAAAAAATATTTGATCTGGTATTTTCCCATTAATTATCTCTGTTCAAAACTATTATATATATTCTTTATGTTATTACTGCTTTGGCAGAAGACTGTGTTGGGGTATATCCTCCCAGCTGGGATACACTTGGTTTAAAAAAAGTTAATTTTAAATGGCCACATTGGTTATTTGATGACTAAAGCTTATTTAGTCAACATTGTAACATAGCTGTACCAAATCTCAATTTAAACTTTGATTGCATTTTTTGAAACATGGAATTCAGAACTCTTGGACTATTTGGCATTTAGTTGAGGTCCTGATTTTTTTAAAAGCCATATAGATAAAGGAAAATATGTGCAAAAAAAGGTGCTTAGAACAGTAAAAGTATAAGAAGGAGAGTGAGGACTGCCTCAAAAACTGTAGTTTAATTCCAGTTTCATTTTGGAAATAATTTTTTGAATGCCCAGTGGATAAGGCACTTTAAAGTACAAAATGTAGTAGGAAATCTAGGGCAAAGCCAAATAATCAAACTTCAATACTGAATTATTAGTACTGTAAGTGACATACAAATAGATTCTTACTAGAATCAAGAACTGAGAATAGTTTGAAAAAAAGAAAACAATCAGAAAAAATAGTAACTATCTTCAAATATTTGGAAACTTGTCATGTAGCAGAAGCATTAGAAATAAATCACCTGTATTGTTTATGAGAAAATAATTTAGGAAAACGGGTCAAATCCATCAAAAGAACTTTCTAATACTTTGGAATGCAGAAAAAGGAATGGGTGGCCATATGAAGTACCAAGATTTTGATCACTGGAAATGCTTAAGTAGTGGCTGTGTGATGAATGAATATTTTAGAGAGATTTTCTGCAAGGATTTAGCTCTGCTTCTCAAAATTGACTGTGATTTTTTCGTTTCTCCCAAACCCATGCACTGTCATTTTAAAATTCCTATCACATCTCTATCCAAAGTATTTTCCAAATCTGTCAAATTCTCATCATTTCTACCACTACCACTCTATCCCAAATCCCACTGGTCTCCATCACTTGGACCATCGCAGTGGCCTCCTAACTGCTCATACTACCCCCTCCCGTTTCTCCTGCTTATGATTCATTCTCCACGTAGCAGACAGGCAGATCCTTTAAAAGGTAAAACAGATAATGTAAATACCTTCTTGAAGTCTTTTTATGGCTTCCTAACGTTTAGTATAAAATCCAAACTCTTTATCCTGGCTCTTATGAAAAGCCATAGAATCTGCTGCAGTCTACATGTACAAGATCAGCTCACATGCCCTGGCCATCACTCACCATGCCCTGGCCATACTGGCCTTCTTTTAGTTCCTTAAAAATGCTCATTCTTTTTTTTGCACCAATTGATTTCTTTAACTGAAAAACTAATTCGCTTTAGTTTTTCATGGCTGAATTTTTCATGGTTGATTCCTTCTTGTTATTCTTACCTAAGCTAAAATTTCACCTCCAAGAGACCCTCCTTGACCGCCAAATACAAAATACTTATACAGTCATTCTCCAAGACTGTGGTCCCCAACCCCGGGGCGGTGGATGGGTACCAGTCCGTGGCCTATTAGGAACTGGGCCACACAGCAGGAGGCAAGTGAGGAAAGCTTCATCTGTATTTACAGCCACTCCCCATTGCTCACATCACCACCTGAGCTCCGCCTCCTGACAGATCAGCAGTGGGATTAGATTCTGCATTATGGTGAGTTGTATAATTATTTCATTATATCTTACAATGTAGTAATAATGAAAATAAAGTGCACAATAAATGTAATGAGCTTGGGTCACCCTGAAACCATTCCCCTCTCCCCCCAGGTCTGTGGAAAAATTGTCTTCCATGAAACCAGTCGCTTGTGCCAAAAACGTTGGGGACCGCTGCTCTTAGACCTCATTTTAATTCTCTGCAAAGAACTTACTGATATCTGTGTTTTGTTTTGTTTTTTTAAATTTTTTTTAAATACTGTGTCCACCAACTCACTAAACTGTAATCTTCACAGGAGTAGGAATCTTATTTATCTTGTCCATCACTGTAATGATATGCTTTGTAAGTGATTGAAAAATAATTTGGAAGGGACAGAGAGAGGAAAGAGAGAGGAGAAGAAGAGAAATTATTGTTAATGAACAATATTCATTGAACAATATCATAATCTTAATCTTACTGCATTCTATGTGATTTTTTTAGATCTATCTTCTAATTCACAAACATTGCCTTTACAGTATCCAAATTAGTGTTCATCTACTGAATTTTTAATTTTATGGTTATATGTTTGATTTTCAGTAGTTCTGTTTTTCTAAATCTGCCTATGTTTCTTCTGTTATTCTATTATTCATTTTTCTTTATTATGTTTTTAAATTATTTCTTCTTTACAAAAAGTCACTTTAAACATTTCTCTCTTATAGTTTATTTAAAGTTTTCATTTTTATGATTTTTTCCCTAGTTCTTGGTATGTTCCTCCTGTTGCATCTACTGATTCTCTTGCATGTTTTTTTCTGTTTTCCTATAGTTTATTTTGTTTTGTTTTGTTTTATTTAATTTTAATTCTATTGAAAGTTTATTTTACTCTCAATATAAAAGTGTCCTTTCACAGCAGTAAATTTCTTGTCTTTAGGTTGCTGTTTCATAAAAAAATAAATTCACACCATACATCTGCATGTTATATGCTAGTATTCGTTTTTTTCTTGGGTATCCGTCCCCCGCTCCCACCAAGGCTCCAAACAGAAGACAAGCTTCCATTTCACTGTTTCCCAGGGACATGAAGTGAAATTTTTCTAGACCTCCTTTGACAGAAGGGGAATTTTACTGAGGCCTCAGGCTTTTGTAATTGGATCGATTTTAGTTCTCCAAACCTACACAGGCTGAGGGCACTCTCCTGTCCACACAACAGCACTGAGATCCCACCTCTTAGCCATTTAGAACTTATAACTACCTAAACAGTTAAAAGCCCCCAGCTCACCCTTAATATTTTGTCTTTTTATTGTTTCTGTTATATGTTATGGGCACTTACACATTTCCCTTTCTTTTGAGATTGGTTCATTTTTTCTGTTATTACATTTTATTTAGCATTTCCATGAGTTTTTAACAGGTCTTGAACCATCCACATCCACTCCTTCTGCCATGTACTGGAATTCTTTCCATTGGAGTAGGCACTATATTTAGGTTCTATCTTCTGCATGAGTTAGGTCCCATTATTATTTCCATTTTAAATATGGAGATGATGAAGTTTCAAGAGGTTATGTTACTTGTCCATCACTGAGCATCTATAATAATATGTGTTGGGTTTGGAACTCAAAAAATCACACTTAACTGATGCCCAAATCATGCTCTCAAAGATAACGCCATATAGTTAATACGAAGACTAAGAACCATTTCAACTTAACATTAATTTTACATCCTTGAACATTGCATGCTTTGCTTCCCTAAATTTGAATCCATGGTTTCATGGTGTTAATCATTGTGGATAGGCTTAAATATGATTAATATAGAATCAGGGAAATGTATGTTCAGGGTTTTTATAATCTCAGCTGTAGGTCACTTCCAACTGCTTTGCAGGTTTTATGTGATACTCTAGAGCAAGAAAAATATGCTAAATTAAGAGCCTCACAATGGGAATTGATATTAAGATAGCCTTAAAAAGAATGTAATCTCATAGTATCATCAACATGAGGTTGGATATAATGGAAACACTTTAATAATGAGTAATGTATCACACTGCTACTTCCCGAATGTTTTCACCCTTGGCAACCAGATGCTTTTTTAATTTTGCCTCTACCAAAATTTCCTTTATTGAACATAAATAAGGAGGTGAATTTACATTTTCAATGAAGCATTTAAAAGTGTGAGTACTAGGCCACATTAGATTAATTCTGGAAGAGGCATAGGGAAAAAACTCAGAAATTTACATATTCATTCTATAAGTTACTGAGACTAAAATGGCATTAATTTTGGTGTCCTTTGCAGATCTTAAGGGCTTTTTTGACTCCAATTTTAATCAAAGAATAAAATTCTTAAAACAGTGCTCAATTCTTCTTAGTAAATGGCTGGGAAAGAACTGAACTCTTTTACCAGACAAGTAATCTGTTAATCACTCGAAAAGGTCACAACCGAATCATACAAAAACTTAATTTTTCTGTGTAACAGTGCTCTATGTTTTTCCCAAACCCAATGGTTTCAGAGAACCAGCATTTCCCACTTCCTTAAAACACTATATTGACCTCAAAAACACGTCTCACCCCCAAAAATCCTTCCAGACAGTAAAAAAATGAAACAGAAACAACCAATAAGTGATGTTTGACATTTAAGAACGAGCTTTGTGTTTCAAAAAAAGTCATTTTCCAAAAAGTCAACTTTCAAACTTTCCCAGAAACAAATTTGCAAATGAAGAGACATCACCAGCTAAAAACAATGATTCTTAGCCCTATTTTTTTTTCCAAACACCACTTACATTAGTTAAGTTAAATGCCCACATTAGGTAGAAAGTTTCCATCAGTTCTCAGGTCACTTTTGCAACACTGCTATTAAGTTTGATAACTCTACCAGCAAATTCTCTTTTTAATTGGTAAGACTCTCTCTCTCTCTCTCTCTCACAGCCTCCTTTAAAGACAGAAAGCATCATATGTGGGTATTCAGAGTGTCACATTAAATTTAGCGACTTAGGCATTTAAATTACGTTTGTGGTTTGCTATGTTGACCTCAGTTTTTGCCTTCTAAATTGCATACTGATTTTTCAAAAGGCTATCTGTGTTCTTCAAGTAGGAGATTGTTTGGAAAAAGGTGGTCAGAACCATTTAGATCCCACTCTGAGGCAAACAAGTAAGCAATATCAACAAATACATGATTACCATAAAATGATCATATGAAATTAAACTCAGAGCTCACAGAAATGTGTGTCAATATTTTCTTCCTTCTGCACTAAAGTAAGGACACCAATATTTCTTTAGTTCCTACTATACCACTAATCTCTGGTGGAAGGATGGAATTTGTTGCCTCATTCACATTTCTGTGAAGTAAATTTTTTCCCTTGCCAATGTAGAGATGAGGAAGCAAAGGATTAAATAGTGTCCAGTTACACTATAAATTAGAGAACTGAGATTCAAAATTAGATATGTCTACATCCAAGGCCCATGTTCTTTGTCCTACAATGTTAAAAGTGAATACTGAAAGGCAGGGTAGTTTTCCCTCATAATTCAAATTCATTATAAAAAATATAAGATGTTATAAAAATACATGTTATGTGTATAATAGCTTCAATATCAAGAAAATCTTACTAAAATTATCTTCTAAGTTTGGGACTCTCTTTTGAGGGGAGGCATATGTAACAAGATGTTATGAGACTCTCTTCAGAACTTGTACCAGGGCTTACCTAATAGTGCAAAGGTTTCATTGTTGAAAATAATTTACTTAACCCAAATCTCCAATGTTTCCCAGGGACACAAAAGCAGCTTTTAGCATGACAGTCATCCCAAGGCAAATATTGACAGTTGTCATCCAAAAGAAGAAAAAGAGGCAGCCTTAGGACAAACACTTATACAGTTAAGGGAGACTGAATTTTTCCTGGTTGGTTTTTCACTTAGCCACCAGGCTGGCAAGCCAGCTGTCAGATACAGAGGAGGGTGCACAGACACCAGCAGGAAGGACTTAGATGAGACCATGAGAACTACAAATACAGAAGTGGATTAGTTTTTGCAGCTCAGGGAGGTGAGTGAGGATTTGGATAACTTCAAGATAAAAAGATTTAGAAGTAATAAAAGTGATACACTCTATCAGCAATCAGGAAGTCACAATAAGGAATTACTTTTGAGAAGTTTATGACTTCACCTGGAGTTCAATTTCACTTCAACTTCTTAAGGAAAATATTCAGCAGATACAACTACGGATAAAGAATGTCAATAGGAGGATATAAGCTTACTGACTTTTTATTGTGATTGGATGAGGTCTGCAAAGCAAATAAGGAATATAGGCTGCTTTTGCAGAAGGTCCATGTTTGTTGTTGGGAGAGAAAAGAGGAACTTTGAAGTAAAATGAAGATGAATGGTTAAAGTAGACAGAAAAAGTAGGAGAGTGTTTCACAAGGGAAGTCTGGCTGAGACATATTCCACGAGCAAAAGGAATGTTATTGAGTGTTCAGAAGGTTATTAGATTTGGGTATTAGGTAATCACTGGGGACTCTTAAATAGCAAATAATTTTCAAAAAGATAAGAGAAGAAACAAGTTGATTAGAAACAGAAAAATGTTAGAATTGATCATTGATAGATAAAGTCAATAGATGTTTCTTTTTGAGAGTGACAGGAAAAGTAACAAATCCAATAAAGAGATAAAAATCCATCTGAAAATTAAAATGGCAGTGGATGATTAAATAATATATTGATTTTAATATTAAAGTGGATATATTGTTTTTTATAAATTTTAACACTAAGATCTTATTGAAGTTAATAATTTTCAGAAAATATAACAATAATTCAAGAAACAGGAAATATTTCATTGTCCAATAAACAGAAAAGAAATAGAAAATGTTAAAGCACTATGTAAAAATATAGACCATTTTTATGTGCACTAGGGGACTGATTTTTAAGCTTTTAAAATAATTTCCTAATATATATATACAAAGTATTATAGAAGTTGAAAAGGATGAATAGCTACCTATTTTGTTTTATGAAATTAAGATAACACTGATAGCAAAATCTGACCATGATGGTTAAAAATAAAATCCATACATCAAAATAATTTATATGAAAATCCTAAGTAAAATGCTAGAACAAAATTAATAGTTCATGAGGAGGTAAATCTCTCACAGCTAAGCAGGTTCCATTCAAGGAATTAAAATATGTACTAACATTGGGAAAACTTTGAGAAAAATATAATTTCTATGAATCTGGAAAAGTCTGAAATGTATCAACTCTACTTAATTAAAATTATTCATAAAATAGTAACTCTTAATATGATTAGAAAAAATAGCAACAAAAGTCTCAAACCCGGCCGGGCGCGGTGGCTCACGCCTGTAATCCTAGCACTCTGGGAGGCCGAGGTAGGCGGATCGTTTGAGCTCAGGAGTTCGAGACCAGCCTGAGCAAGAGCGAGACCCCATCTCTACTAAAAAATAGAAAGAAATTATATGGACAGCTAAATATATATATAGAAAAAATTAGCCGGGCATGGTGGTGCATGCCTGTAGTCCCAACTACTCGGGAGGCTGAGACAGCAGGATCCCTTGAGCTCAGGAGTTTGAGGTTGCTGTGAGCTAGGCTGATGCCACGGCACTCACTCTAGCCTGGGCAACAGAGTGAGACTCTGTCTCAAAAAAAAAAAAAAAAAAAAAAGTCTCAAACCCATAGTTCTATAATGTTTAGTGATGAGGCTCTAGAGGCATTTTCAGAAGGAAAAAGTACAAATAAAGGATGCTCATTAAATCAATAATTATTTAACAGGCTTGGAAGTAGATCTAATATAATTAGAATAAAAGCATTTACACAACAAACAATAATGGAAAAAGGAACAAATTGTCCTAATTTGTAGACAGAAAACCCAATTTTAAAACTCGTAGAATTAATGAGTTCATTGTATCTGAATATATGATAAAACACTCAAATTAATAGCTCTGCTATATTGACAATAATGCACTATAAACAATAATTTCTAAAAATTTACAAAATAACAAATGTAAAACAAGCAATGAATTTAACAACACACATGCCAAGCTATATGGAGCGAAACTACAAATTTTAATCAGAATCAGATGCTGCTGAGTGCTTCCCAGTATTATCTTATTTACTCCTTATGGTTATCTTCCTGTATACATCTTATTTTCATTTGAAGCTTAGAAAGATGAATAAAGTCACCTAATGTCACACAGTTAAGTGACAGGAAGAAGAGAAAAGAAGTGAAGGGAAAAAAGGTGAAGAGAAAGTGGCAACTATATAGGAAAATATTCATAGATATGATAGCTTTTACTATGGAAGACTTTCTGTACATTAAAAAAAGATTTTATTCATCAGAGAAGACATCATAAATAAAATTTAAGGTTTAACAACAAACCAGGGAATCTATCTGCAGCAAAGTTACATGAATACACAATTAACGGACAAGGAAATAACCATAATTAATAAACATGTTCATTCACTAACAACCCAAATAACATAGACTACAATAACAATAATTATTTTTATCTATTATGTTAGAAAAAGTTAAAAACATATTTCCAAGGAGTCATCAAATGAACACTCATTGTTGTTGGAATCTAAATTATTTAAACCTGTCTTTAACAATTTGGCTGGTTTTATTAGAAACTTTAAAATTGCCAATATTCTTTAACGACGTAAGTCTATTTCCTTGAATCTATATGATTAAAAATACTAGAAATATGGTCAAAGATTCATGATTAAATATATAGTACAGAATCTCTTGTAATAGCAAACAATTAGAAACTAAGGAACAACTAGGTAATAATAAAATTAAGGCCACATTTGAAAACCATTTTCCGAGAAATTTTAATGGCTAAGAAAAATGCACCTGCTCTGTTTGTAAGCACAGTAAAAACAAAACTAAAAACAAACAAAAAACTACAAAGCAAATACAGAAAAAAACAAGCCCACCCCTTTTACCTCTGTGAGGTTATAAATAATTTTGTGTGTCTTTACAACTCATTGTCTTTTGCACATTATCCACAATGATTATATATTATTCCAAAAAATCAGGAAGGGGACATTTTAAAAAATCAATGTTTAGCGCAGTTTTGCTAAAATATAGACAGGAAAACTAGATTTGTGTATTTAAGGAGAGAGTAGGTAGCAAGAAAACGGAGGCAGTGGTCAAGTTTCTTGCTGCTATAACTTTGTGAAAGAAAAGGAGAAAATTGGGGCAATAGCTAGAGGGAAGACTAGAGTGTGAATATCTGGGAAACTTTTTAACCTAATTTGCAAAACTCATTTATAGCTTGAAGACAAAGCACTGCTGGGAAGCAAGGAGACATGGGGATGATCACCACTTCCACTCAGTGCTGTGGAATGACAAGGCTGAAGATGGAGGTCATGGACCAGCCTGCAGCAGGTACGCTCTGAAGTAGGACATAGGTAATTGCTTGACCAATCAAGCAGAAAGGGAAGCCTGCAAGAGTTGTCATTGCTATTGTGATTAAAATAGATCACAGCATATTTTGCTGCAAAATACATCTATTTTCAAGTAACTTTATAATTTTAATTCACAGTAAATGAAATGTTTTTGCTCAATCCTGATGGACAGGAAATAAAGAGATGTCTCATGTAGTGAGAAACAATTAACTTATTATTAATTATTCTTAATGCCAGAGGCTCAGAAAGCAGCTTTGTGAAGTTCATGTCAGCTGGGGAAAGGATAAGATTATCACTAACAAAGCAAACCTGAGAACTAATTAGATGACCTTGGATGTATATCCTAAAAATTGTTTTTTATCTTTAGGAATAGATATCTAATAAACCACAATATGGTTTGGAACTACTATTTGGGGCTATTAATACAGATATAATATTTATATAAGATGCTATACATTCTTAATAGTCCTACCAGCACTGAAGTCCTTAAAATCACAGTGGAACTTCATTAGGTTGGGTGTTTGGGAAAAAGATGTTTTGGGAAAATAATTTTAGCATTTGAAACAAGATTATGAGAGATATATGAAAGCAGAAAGTCAAACCGAGGGGTTCCTGGATGTCCATGGTTAGAAGCATGCCTATGAAAACAACCTAAATGTCTACCAATAAACAATTACATAGATTAGGATAGAATAAAATGTAGAATTTTTTCATGGATTAAAGAATAAGGTAGATTAATGAGTACTGACCCAAAAGGATCTCCAATGTACATTGTCAAGTGAATAGTATCAGGTAACTATTAATAGTGCTCATTCCATATATTCAGACCTTCACTAAAACATGTGTGTATGTGTGTTTATGTGTGCATGTAGAAATATCTCCAAAGAATCACACCAACTTTTAACATTGGCTTCCTCTTTGTAGATGGATGGGGAAAATTGCAAAGTTTGTAGTCAATATACAGTTATGTGCCACATAATGATGTCAAGGTCAATGACAAACCACATATATGACTATGGTCCCATAAGATAATAATGGGGTTAAAAATATTCCTGTTGCCAAGTGACATTGTAGGCATCCTAACATTGTAGTGCAATGTATTACCTTTTCTATGTTTAGATACACATGTATTTGCCATTCTGTTACAATTCTATAGCATTCACTACGGTAACATGCCGTACAAGTTTGTAGCCAGGGAGCAATAAGCTATACTATACAACCTGAGTGCCTAGTAGGATATGCCATCTAGATCTGTGTAAGTACACTCTATGGATGGACATCAGGAAGATGGCTGACCAGAGACACCAGCTGCCACAGCGTCACAGTAAGAAGGAAAATTTTAGATGAAAGAAAGAAATAAACATAGATCAGGTGTAATTCTGAGGGAAGCGTGCCAGAACCTACGAGAGACTCCATGGGAAGAAGTTGTGAAGCGGAACAAGAAGGAACAAAATATCAGCAGAGACAACCCCTTAGAGGCTTGGAGTCAAGTGAAAAGGGTGGGTGGAGCGGTTTGCTTTTCTCTCCCTCACAACTCTGACAGTCAACAGGTTCCCAAGGTGCTGGAGAGACTTTCTACCCACACAAGCCCAAAAGCTGCTGCCACCAGTGATCTGAGAGCACCTTGTAAGTTAAGCATCAGACTCCCAGCCTCCCTGGAGCACTTCCTGTCACCACAGACTCAAGCCAGGATGGCATGCGCCATATTGCTTTGCTAACCACAGTGTGTCCTTGTCCTCCCCAGGGGATTACAACTCTTCAGGTTTCATCTTACTTGTTCCCACACAAACATTTCCCTTTGGCCCAGACTACAGGACTCAAAGAGATCCAGTGGGTCCTGGAGGATCTGCGAGACTCCAGAGTCTAGAAATTCTGGGCAGGCTGCCTTCTGGAGGGAGGGGCAGAGACAACCAGTGAGCTAGCTTTCCTCCATTCAGACTCTTTTCCTCCCCTTCCCTTCCCAAAATATACACTGGGGAAAAGAATCCCTATTGAATAAATGGTGCTGGGAAAATTGGATAGCCACATGCAGAAGAAGGAAACAGGATCCATATCTCTCACCAGTCACAAAAATTAATTCAAGATGGATAAAGGACTTAAATGTAAGGCATAAAACTATAAGAATTCCAGAAGAAAATTTAGGAAAACTCTTGTAGATATCCACCTAGGCAAAGAATTTATGAAGAAGACCCCAATGGCAATCACAGCAACAAGAAAAATAAATAAATGGGACTTGATTATATTAAAAAGCTTCTGTACAGACAAGGAAATAGTCAATTCAGCACATAGACAACCTACAGAATGGGAGAAAATACTTCCAAGCTGCATAACTGATAAAGGACAAATAATCAGAAACTAAAAAGAACTCAAGCAAATCAACAAGAGAAATCAAACAAATCCATTAAAAAGTGGGCAAAAGACATGAACAGAAGCTTCTCAAATGAAGGTTGACAAATGGCCAATAAACATATGAAAAATGCTCAATGTCACTAATCGTCAGGGAAATGCAAATTAAAACCACCTTCCCCCATCAGAATGGCTTTTATTAAAAAGCCCAAAAAACATAGTTGCTGGCATGGACGCAGAGAGAAAGGAATGCTTATACACTGTTGGTGAGACTGTAAATTAGTTCAATCTCTATGGAAAACAGTATGGAAATTCCTCAAAGAACTAAATGTTGACCTACCATTTGATCCAGCAATCCCACTACTGGATATTTACCCAAAGGAAAAAAAGTTATTTTATCAAAAAGACACCTACACTCAAATGTTTATTGAAGCACAATTCACAATTGAAAAGATGTGGAATCAATCCAAATGCTTAACAATTCATGAGTGTATTAACAAAATGTGGTATATATATATACCATGGAATACTACTTAACCATGAAGAAGGATAACTTAATGCCTTTTACAGCAATTTGGATGGAACTGGAGAGCATTCTCCTAAGTGAAGTATTTCAAGAATGGAAAAACAAACACCACAGGTACTCACTATTAAATTGTAACTAACTTATGAGCACATACGGCATACAGGGAAGTAAAACTCAATGGAAATCAAGCAGGGCAGAAGGGAGAGGAGAGGATGGGCAAAAATCCACCTAACGGGTACAATGAACACTATCTGGGTGATGGGCACACTTTTAACCATGACTCAGGCATTACAAAAGAAATCCATGTAACCAAAAACATTTGTACCCGTTACACTTTGAAATTAAAAAAAAAAAAAAAAAAAAAAAAAACTAAAGAAGAATGCAATTATTATGGTAACTGCCCCAAAAGAATATATGACATTCATTGCTACATCTGCTATGTCTGGCACAATAAATTTTGCTGAATACATTAATGTTTTAAACAGGATATTTTCCATAGATCTAAAATACATATATTTCTTAAATTATATTAATAAAAAAAACTAACAAAGAAAAAATAAAAAATACATTCTATGACAGCACTCTCCAACCTTTTTGGCATCAGGGACCGTTTTCATAGAAGACAATTTTTCCACAGCCCAGGGAGCAGGGGGAATGGTTTTAAGGTGATTCAAGCACATTACATTTATTGTGCACTTCATTTCCATTACTATTACATTATAATATATAACAAAATAATTATAAACCTCACCATAGTTTGGGGACCCCTGCCTATGATGTTTGCACAACTACAAAATCACCTAATGACAGATTTCTCAAAATATATCCCTGTTGTTAAGTAAAGCATGACTTATACTTAGTTTTATACATTCTGGGGTTTTACAATTAATATGTATACATGTATTAGCTAAAGTACTAAAAATTTAAAAATAGGCACTGAATATTTTTTTTAAAGTCTACGGATTACCAAAGAAAAAATCAGTCAAGGCCAAGAAGACTCAGAAATGTCCTCATCCATGTAAGTTTAAATATAAATTTAATAGGTAATTATATATTTTAAAGGCAATTTTAAACCAGAGGTGGCTCTGGACTTGTTAGCACATACAGGGAAATTATCATTTAAAAGATGAACATTAGCCAGTTGTGACTGAGGAGAGAGGTTTTTATGGTAGGAGACTACAGTGCAAGTCCACCGATCATTCCCACAACACTCCCCTGAAATACTGGTCCCACTGAATTCCATATGTCACTTCCATAGGCATTGCTGTTTGCAGTACTCTGTTTCTAAAATGGTATTTGCATTTACAGTGACATTCTCATACAATTCTTATCAACTATTATTTTACAATGAATATTTTCATGGCTAAACACCTTTTTTTCCTTAATGTTAGTAATGAGAAAGCCTCATATGTGGTTGTTTCTAAGGTGAGAGCAGTTAGGCACAGGAGCAGGCCCTACTCATGGCTGAGATGTGCTTTCTTAGAGATCACGTGTGATATTGAAATTACTAAACTAGAAACCTGATGTTTTCACAAAAGAATGTGATACTTCAGTAATACCTGCCTCTAAGGTCTTGCCACTTAACTTTTGCTCATTCTATTACCTTCTATTTTCCTATATTTTAGAGTAAATAGCTTATACCAGTGATTCTAAGACTTTAGTTTGCATAGGAAATACCTAGTGAAGTTTAAAAATATATATTGGGGTCTAATTCAGATCTGCTGAATCAGAGCCTATGTTAGAGGGCCTCAGGAATATGCATTTTTAACAAGCACCAGGCGATTCTGCAGAGATCTCTACTTCTCAGCATCACCTCTCCTCAAGAGCATGTACCAACCATCACAAACTGTTCACAAGAGAATTTGATTTGGCTTATAGTGAGTCTTAATGATCATGAAATTCAACACGAAATCTATATTTCTGGCTTCTATTTAAATATCTGAAGATCTAGCAATACAGGCCATCCTTCTTGTATTACAAAAAAAGAATTTAAAAAACGCTTTAGACTAAGGTATATACTCTCCTATTCTTGCAGTCTCCACCAATCCCTAAATATGTATCTTACCAGTTTTATTACTTAATTTTATCTGTTAGCAACTCTAGGCTTTGGAATTTACCATACCTTCCAAAAATCTGGTTATTTCATCTCATGACTCAAATCTAGTGTTTGACTTTCAGACTGAACTTGGGTAGAGAACTCCTTGTATATGCCACTATGTGCTAAATGCTGTAAGTTATTTACTTTGATTTATCAAAAAGTCATTGAAAATTTACCAATATTTCATCAGGTTGCATAAACAAGAGAGATTTCTCTGCTGCTCTTAAAGCATTATAAATGTTACAGATGTTATAAGCATTATAGGCAGTGTTACTTTATCGAGTTCTAAATAGCAGTACTTCAATAGTAAGCATTAAGTAGAATTTTTTATTTAAAAATTACTAATAGAATATTGGTTTCTTAGCTCTAGGTCTGTCTGATCTCTGGAAAAATAAATGTGTCTTGAGAAAAATAAAAATATGTTGGCTAGGTTATAAAGTTTTGGAAATATCATCATTAAATTAATAATCTGGCTCCATTCATTAAGAAATATGTGGTCAGGAGGATCACATGAGCCCAAGAGTTCAAGATCAGCCTGGGCAATATAGCGAGACCCCATCTTTACCAAAAGAAAAGAAAAGAAAAGAAAAGAGAAGAGAAGAGAAGAGAAGAGAAGAGAGAGAGAGAAAGAAAGGAAGGAAGGAAATAAATATGTAATAGGGACTTTCATGGTGGCTTTTCATTAAAAGATAGATCATTTGGATTATTTTTAAGTAATAAAAGATTTAGTGATATAACAATATGTAATCTTGTTATTATTATTTTGTATACCCTGAAATGTTTAATTTGGGGCTATCATTGACCATTACTTACAAAGTTGCACCTTGCCTCCCTAAATAACTTATCTTCTTTTCACAAAAAAATTTCTTTTGTGGTTTGATCACTGCAATTGCTGCTAGTAAGCTCAAGTTAGATGAAGGAATTATGGTCCAGCTAATTTTTAAAATTTTTATCCTAGATTAAATTATATGTCCTAGATTTCTAGAGAGTCCCATTTTAAATATTATAGATTCATAAATATATTTATCCCTATCAAAACACATGGATTGATATTTGTTTCTATATTCCATTTTCAGTCTTTTTACAAAAAAAAAGACTGTTGTAATGGGGTAAAATCTGTTATTAATAAATTTAAAATTATGTCAAACTTACATAATGAGAGGTCAGAGAGACTTCTAATCATATCATCTAGCTCTTGCCCCTTCATTCTACTCAATACACAGAGTTAAAATTGATAGTGCTAGTGCCAAGATCATTAGGTGGGGCTTTTTTCAGTTAATCATACAAATGGAAAAAAATTTCTATGATTATATTTGGTTAAATGCATTTTTTTTCATTTTTAGAGCAAGTAATATTGTCAGTTCTTCCAAGGCCTTATTTTAACAAGATTGTTGGGTTTTTCATGACCTCTTCCAAGATTATACATCCGACTATACTAATCATAATTTGAGTGTTGAATTCTGAACTAACTGTGTCTTATCTGTTGAGGTTTTCTTTAAATCTTCTTATTCTACATTTATTCAGGGGCATTTTTGAATTTTTCTGGCATAATATTGGGGAGGGCAGGAGTCAATATTCTTTGATTAGTGATTCATAATGAAAAAGCAAACATCACCAGTCCACTGAAGTGATGACATGCTGTTTCTTGCTTAATGAAAGATAAATTAAAATCATTTGGCATTGCCATATGTTTACAATCATTTCCTAAGCAGGAAAAAACATTACTACAGATGGTTTAATTTATTGTCCTAAAAAGGTTTCAGGAAACAAAGTCTCTATTGTTAGTACAAGTTTTGGTGTGATAATAGACACAATCAATCTCAGGGAATAAAATAGCTGGATATATAGAGCTGTACCTGCCATTTTGAATCAGAAGTAGCAGTATAAATAATACCTAATTACTCATACATTGGTTTCAGAATATAGACAGAAAATATGGTACAAAATTGTGGATTCTATATACACCAAGAAGATATTATAAAAAACTGAAAGCCATCCGGGTGTGGTGGTGCATGCCTGTAGTCCCAGCTACTTGGGAGGCTGAGGAAGTAGGATTGCTTGAGCCCAGGAGTTTGAGGTTGCTGTGAGCTAGGCTGATGCCACAGCACTCTAGCCCGGGCAACAGAGCAAGACCCTGTCTCAAAAAAACAAACAAACAAACAAAAAACTGAAAGCCACTACTGATAACAAATTTGTCTTGAGTCATCCATACTCTCAGTCACATCCATTTTATAATAATTCTTAATATAATTTCATAAATTGAGAATAAGATGTTTCTTACAGCTAAGAAATTCACATTAAATATTGCCAATGTTACCATTTCTCACATTTTAAAATGTAAAACATTTTTAAAACAATACTAAACATTTTTGAATATTATGTTACAGTAGGAGACTAAGAGACAGGGCTGAGACCAGAGGCAGGGGCTTGAAGATTGGGTGCAAGCGTTAAACAATCCTTAAACAAAAAAGGCTGATAACTATAGGCAAGAACAGGCCTCCCCACTGGCTTGTCCGCTATCTCTGCCACCTTACATGAACTTTGGCTAATTACAATATCATTTACATTGTGGTTTTAAAATTTTTCCACCCTTGAAATCACCATGACGGTTCCAAGACAACCATATAACGTATGAAAATGTGAAGGAACCCAAGTCTAGGAATTACTACCCAAATTCTTAGTAAAAGCCAACCCCTTGGCCTTGAATATTCCTCCCCTCAATTAGTAAAACTACAAAAGATCTAAGACCATTTCCTCTCAGGGCAGCTGTTCTTTTTGAGTCTGCCAACTCTCTTTCCTGAGAGTGTACTTTCACTTCCAATAAAGCTTTACTTGCTTGACTTACATGGCGCATCCTAAAATTCTTTTCCTGATGAACACCAAGAACTTGGAAAAACCTCGACTCAGAGGTCAGTATCACGTATGTACATATTTGCATAATTTTTTTTGCTTTTCTGTTTACAATTATTTTATAAGAATTTTCCATCATATTATAATATACATAAATATTTTAGGGACTTCTTATCTTGTATTTTAATGTAGGGATTTGTTTCCCTATTGTTTGACATTTAAGTTGTTAATATTACATACACAAAAGTATTACAAGTAACGATAAAAGGAATATCTTACTTTTTTTTCCATTCACTTAGTGTGGTAAACATTGTCTAAGATATCTCCCAATGACCTCCACTTTTTGACTTTCACACCCTGTGTAATCCCTGGGACTTATGTGTCTGGGTTTAGTGACTCAATTCTATCAAAAGAGTGTGGCAGAGATGATGATATGTTACTTCCAAAACTGAGTTATAAAAATATAGTGGATTCTTCCATCTTGAGTTTTCTCTGACTTTCTCTTGGTTTATTTATCCTGAAGGAAGCCAGCTACCATCTTCTGAGACACTGTGGAGTGGTCCATGTGACAAAAAACCAAGATCTGAAATAATCATGTGAGTAAATCTGGAAGCAGAAACATCTTCCACCACCACTCCCAACTGAGTCTTCATATGAGACCATCTTTTGGCTATCTGCAACCTCTTGAGAGACATTTAGCCAGAGGCACTACAGTGAGCTAGCAACCATATTCCTGACCCATAGAAACTATGAGATAATAAATGTTTATTATTTTATACTGCTAAATTTAGGTAACTTGTTATCCAATAATAAATAACTAATACAAACATGGAGAACAGAAGTAAGGTTCATGGTAGAAACAATAATTCCATGAGCATGGGACTACTACAGCATGCTTTATTTCCCAGGAAGTGAATTCCCTTGTTAGAAGTGATGCTCTTGGAATATCATAATAAGCCACTCTGTAAATCCAAAGATGACAGTTTTGGCAGAAGCATTGTAGGGAGGGAAGGCAAATCCATATCTCGAGTACCTATTTTAATAATAAGAAGTGCTGCTCCTTCCATGATGGAAATGCTCAATTGGTTGATGCTCGGGGGAAATAGTGCTATATCATTGGCTCTGTGTTGATCCCTATTGCTGAGAAATGGGGCACTCAGCACTAAATGTATCCAGATTGCTATCAATAAGTCCATGTTTCTGAGCCCATATATAACCTCCAACCTTGTCACCATGACAACTTTGTTCATTAACTTATTAGACAATGACAGGAATGGCTGGGAAAGGACACTGACTAAAATCCACAAATGGGCCATTCTATGTAGTTGTTTATTAAAGTCCTCCTTTTCTGTGATCATCCCTCTTTGGTGAGAATTCACATGAGATATGAACTACCTGCTTATTTGGAGAGGTCTATCCACATTCCCATCTTCCCCAGACTTCCCTGTGCACTATTTCCTAGTCATTTCCTTCTAAGTCTCTGAAAATCTAGCCACACATTTAGCCATAGCCTGTGAATCTCTGTAGATCTGTACTTCTGGTTACATAGCAATAGGTAACAAATCCATTTAAGAACAGTCTCAGGAGTGAGATAATGGAGTGAACATAAATAGTCAATTTTATGAATTTAAGTTATTGTTTTCAGACTGCTATTACATTTATTTCACTACCACTAAAATATGAGTATATTTATTTGACTGCCATCTTATCATTAATTATTATATGTTTCTAAATTTTGTAATTTTATATACACACACACAGTCAATACATTTAACCAATATCCACTGAGAAACCACTGTGTGCAGGGCATTGTGTTTAATGTTTTATTTAAAAATTTTCTTTTATTACCTTCAAGGCAAAATGTCAATGCCTATTTTTTGTTACTGTTTACTTTTATGTATATTATTCATATCTTTTTCTTAGTCATGTATTGAACTCTTGATTTTGAAATATAAATTCATTGAAGTTATTTATATATTTTTAAACTTTTAATAGGGTTATCTAGTGCTTCTCATTGTTTAGGCAGAGGTTTAAAATATTTATATTTTAATCTTTTATAATTTTTTTCTTTCTAACACTTTAAAGCTTAGAATAATACTCTGCTGAGACATGATATTTAGCTCTGTTATGGCCATATTTAATTCTTTAATATTTAATGTTTTAGTCCATTTTGTTCACAGTTTGGTATATGGAGATGATAGCAATTATTTAAGAATGGCAGAAGCATTTGTTTAAGAAATATTTCTGTCTCTCATAATTTTTTTCAGAAGGGCTTTCCATAATAATTTGTAGGTAGCTGTCAACAATTTTTTAAATAAATTTTTATATTTTAGATTAGTCTTAGATTTACAGAAAACTTGGGAAAATCACACAAAGGGTTCCCACAGACCCCATACCCAGTTAATTCTAATGTTAACATCTTAGATTATTATGATGCATTTGTCACAAATAATAAACGAATATTGATATTATTATTGACTAAATCCGTACATTTTGAGATTTCTTTAGATTTTCTCTGATGTCTTTTTTCCTGTTCTAGTATCCCAGTAAAGATATTACATGAGGTTTGGTATTAACGTCTCCTAAGGCTCCTCAGCTGTGACAGTTTCTAAGACTTTCTTTGATTTTGATGACATTAATAATTTTGAGGTGTACTAGTAAGGTATTCCCTCAATTGGAGTTTACCTGATAGTTTTCTTATGATTCGACTGAGGTTGTGGGTTTTGGGGAGGAAGATTACAGAGGTGAAGTACCATCTCCATCACATCATATCAAGGGTACATGCCATGAACATGACTTATCACTGTTGATGTTGACTTCGATCATTTGTCTGAGGTAGCATTTGACTGATTTGCCCACTGTATTCTTGTTTGCCTTTTCCATACTATACTCTTTGGAAGAAAGTCACCATATGCAGCCAGCTACCATGTTTTGAAGGACTGTGGAGAGGCCCTTGTGACAAGGAACCAATATCTACAAATAACTACATGAGTGAGCTTGGAAAGAGAAACTCCTGCCTCTAACACCACCACATTTAAGGGGTAGGTAGTCATGTTCTACCTCCACTATTCTTTAAATAGTGCCAGAAATAACTTTTCTCTTAAAGCAAACACTTTAGAGTTTTGCCATAATGTTGCAATGGTTAACTTTAGTGTCAACTTCACTGAATTAGGGGATACCAAAAAAGTTGGTAAAACATTATTTTCAGGTGTGTCTGTGAGGGAATTTCCAGAAGAGATTAGCACTTAAATCAGTAAACTGAGTAACGAGCATCTCCCCTCACCAATGTGGGTAAGCATCTTCCAATCCATTGAGGGCTCAGCTGGAACAAAAAGGCAGAGGAAAGGCAAATTTGTGCTGTTTTCTGGAGCTGGGACATCCAACTTCTCCTGCATTTGTATATCAGAACTTCAGGTTCTCAGGCTTTCCAACTCCCAGACTTACACCCATGGCCCCACAAGTTCTCAGACTTAGGACTCAGTCTGAGTTACACTCCTGGCTTTCCTGATTCTTCAGCTTGCAGATGGCATATGCTGGGACTTTTTGGCTTTTATAACTGTGTGAGATAATTCTCATAATAAATCCCCTCTTATAGATCTCTCTCTCTCTCTCCATCTTATTGTTTCTCTGGAGAATCCTGACTAATGCAGACATGTTTCTCTGAATTTCTTGTATTAGAGAAATTAAATCTGAAGTGTTGTTTCATAACAAAATTATCTTATCACCCTTTCCTTTCTTCTATCTTTTCCCAGTGTCTAACCACACTCTCACCAGCTACATGTACACCAATTGAGATCAATTGTTTGGCTTATCCCTAACTGTGTCTTAGCATGGGTAAAACAGGGCTGAGATCACAGTCTAAGATTGATCTTGTAACCCCTAGCTAGAGTTGCTACCTGCAGTGGGTAGTCAGGGTATAGCCAGTGGACTCAGAGATTTACTGGTTTTCAGATACTATGGAAATTTGTTTGTTTGTTGAAAGTTATAGTCTCTGATTCCATAAATCATGTGTTAGAAATCATCTTCCCTGGAAAGAGTTTTAGTAGGGGTGGCAACAGAACCAAGGTGCCTAGCCCAACAGACAGGCATTTTTATGTTTGATGATCAGATTGGACCAGGTGAGGATTTTGCATATGACTTTTCTTTAAAATTCTTAATGAAACATAAGGTATGCAACCCCCATCTCCATTCTCATTTTCCTTATTGATTCTCTCCTTTCCCCACACACTTTCTGCTTCCCAAGCAAGAAAGAGGTTTGTGTCAGTCAAGTTTACCTATTAGGAGATTTTTATCTTTGCAAGTATGCTTATTTATGGCAGGAAGACTATAGTTTGGAGAAGTTATAGTCAATTAAAAAGAGAAAAACTGGTTCTTGACTAAAGCAGCCTTCTTCTCAGGATTTTCTACTTACTCTTTACCTGTAAAATAGCCACTTTTGAAATTTTTCAGTTAATTATTTTTCTCCTTTTTTTTAAACAGAAGCTGATAACAATC
Organism: Eulemur rufifrons; assembly: GCF_041146395.1. Taxonomy (NCBI): domain Eukaryota; kingdom Metazoa; phylum Chordata; class Mammalia; order Primates; family Lemuridae; genus Eulemur; species Eulemur rufifrons. Next base: position 30,756,415 of record NC_090997.1, on the reverse strand, counting down.
GTAGGCTGAGCAGAAAGAAGAGAAACTTTCACATTCCTTCCTGACAATCTCTGACTAGGGTCCGAAGGTCATATGGACTTTTCATCTGGTATTCCCTCTACATGGTAGGTACCAGGGCATAGAGGACATTCAGAAATCATTATACATTTTCCAGTTTTTTAAATATTTTTTTTCAAAACCTTATGTGATTATTATCTGTTAGATTAACAAGTTCTAGGATAAGTATAACTTTGAAGTACTACTTATAACTGAATCCTTATCATTATCCAGTTCATTATTAAGTGTATATGTTCCTCTAAAAGGAATCCACCAGTTTCATTAATCCAAAAGACCTCTACAGGGAAAACTATGAAACACTGAGGAAGGAAATAGCAGAGGACATGAACAGGATGAAAACCATACCATCCTCATGGGGCAGCAGAATCAACATTGTAAAATGTCTATACTACCCAGAGTGATCTACAGATTCAATGCAATCCTTATTAAAATACCAACATCATTTTTTGCAGATCTAGAAAAAATAATTCTATACTTTGTACGGAACCACAGAAGACCCCATATAGCAAAAGCAATCTTAAGCAAAAGGAACAAATTGGGAGGCATCAATTTATCAGACTTTAAGCTAAAGTACAAGGCTATAGTAACTAAAACAACATGGTGCTGGCACAAGAACAGAGACATACACCAATGGAATAGAACTGAGAACACAGATATAAAACGATCCTCATATAGCCATCTAATCTTTGATAAAGCAGACAAAAATATACACTGGGAAAAAGAACTTAATAAATGGTGCTGGGAAAATTGGATAGCCATATGTAGAAGACTGAATCAGGATCTGCACCTATCACCTCTTGCCAAAATCAACTCATGGTGGAAAACAGAATGAAACCTAAGGCATGAAACTATAAGAATTCTACAAGAAAATGTTGGAAAAGCTCTTAAAGCCATTTTCCTAGGGAAAAGAATTTCTTAAGAAGACCCCAAAGGCAATCTCAGCAACAACAAAAATAAATAAATAGGACTTGATCAAATTGAAAAGCTTCTGCGCAGCCAAGGGAACTATCACAAGAACAAACAGAGAATCTACAGAATGAGAGAAAATATTTGCATGTTACACATCCAATAAAGGGCTGATAACTAGAATCTATACAGAACTCAGAAAAATCAGCAAGAAAAAAATCAAACAACCCCATCAAAAAGTGGGCAAAGGACATGAACAGAAACTTTCAAAAGAAGACAGATGAATGGCCAACAAACATATGAAAAGAAACTCAACACCTCTAATCATCAGGGAAATGCAAATCAAAACCACAATGAGGTATCACTTAACTCCGGTGAGAATGGCTTTTATCGACAAGTCCTAAAACAAAAAATGTTGGTGGGGATGCAGAGAGATAGGAACACTCATACACAGCTGATGGGATTGCAAACTAGTGCAACCTCTGTGGAAAGTAATATGGAGATACCTCAAAGAGCTACAAGTAGAACTACCATTTGATCCAGCAACCCTATTACTGGGCATCAACCCAAAGGAAATAAAGACACTCTATAAAAAAGACATCTGCACTCGAATGTTTATAGAAGCACAATTCACAATTGCAAAGATGTGGAAACAACCCAAGTGCCCATCAATACATGAGTGGATTAATAAAATGTGATATATGTATACTATGGAGTTCTACACAGCCACAAAAAACAATCGTAATCTAGCAACTCTTGTATTATTCTGGATAGAGCTGGAGCCCGTTCTACTAAGTGAAGTATCCCAAGAATGGAAAAACAAGTACCACATGTACTCACCATCAAATTGGTATTAACTGGTATTGGTATAACACCTATGTGCACATTTAGTAGTAACATTCATTGGGTGTCGGGCAGGTGGCAGGGAGGAGGAGGGAATGGGTATATTCACACCTAATGGGTGTGGTGCTCACCATATGGGGGATGGACATGCTTGAAGCTCTGACTCAGGTGGGGCAAAGGCAATATATGTAACCTAAACATTTGTAGGCCTATAATATGCTGAAATAAAAATAAATAAATAAATAAATCAACAAAAGGACTGTGCTAACTTTGTTTCTGTCTCATGTCCTTATATCAAAATTTTAAGTTCCCCATATGAAATTGTTACCCACAGAAATAAATATCACTGTTATTTGCTTTGCCCTCTGCTCCATATTTTTAGTAACAAATCATCATAAATTTTGTTTAAAAAAATTTAAATTGTTTCTTCAAGAATACATACATTTATGACCATTCAGGAGAAAAATGACACCATTTGAATTTCCAGGCCTCAACCCTCAGCATTCAGATTTTATTGATTTGGTATGGGTCTTGATATTTTGTATATTGAATAAGTTATTTGGTGATTTTACTCATCAGGAAACATTTGGAAACATTAATCAGAATAATTGGCACACTATGTAAATACAGTAATACCTTACCAAGTTTCAAGACTATAAGACTTTATATTTATATAGTCATGTTTTAAGATATGAAATATTTTCATGTAAGAGAGATTCAGTTTATTCTTCTTTAATTAGAACATATGAGAAATATTGTTTCCCTCCCACAGAGCAAAAGACAGGTCTACAGAGTAGTTCACAGATAGATTTGTTCAGTTCTACCTTCTTGGTGCATGGCTAGAATGCCGGACCCAGAAAGATGTCCTCTTAAGCAACACAGAAATTTGTAACATCCTGGATACTAACACATTTCTCAAGACTTGCAAAAATAAAACAAAGAAAAAATGTAAGTGCAAAAAGCATTATATTTTAAGTCAGTATGACTTGTTTCAAAGACTCCAACAGGAAGTGTAGTCTGTGCATTAAATTAAAAAAAAAAAATCAGTCTCACCAAATTTAGCAGCTCATGAAGCCAATGGAACATTGAACTATTGAAAGAGATGCCAAAGGAAAGTTAAGTCTGGGAAGGATTATTACGCAATGAATATGCTTTGTTTCAGAAACAGATGCCTTCTAGAATTTTATTTCCTGTGTTTGAAAAGAATGTCTAATACCACTTTAATAATTTTTTCCACTAACTCCGTTGACCTATGAGATCTTGATTTTTTTATAAAAGCAGATTTTTTTCAATTATGGTGCTTTTCAATAGCCTAAAGCATGTAGTTAGCTAAGGAGTACCAAATGATAATAGAATCCTGTCTTATTATACATACTGAACATTGAAATAAAAAATATGTTAATTCACATAGCAAGTAAATTAATAGTTATTTGAAGTAACAAATTAAGCTTGTATTTTAACTCTTATGATTTGAAGTGAAATGTTTATGCCAAAATTACTGGGGCACACCGCATGTTCCTTAGACTCATTTAAATTTTTGAGATCAGAATGAGTTAGTGTTTTGACGGAGCTATCTAAATAATTACTTCATCTGCATTTCACAGATCATTAATGCAATTTTTTTCTCATACTAACCAATCTATCTGTGTATACAACATGAGTTCACAAGGTAATTATCTACTTTCTAATATGCCCCTTTGGGCAAGGGAGGCAGATAAAGAAAGCACTTGCAGTCTTTTGAGGACTAATGCTATAATTTTCACCACTTTGGAGTCATCTTTTATTTTCTCTAATTTTCTACCTAAGGAGGCAAAGTCTAGCAACAAATTAATGACATCAACTTTGTAACTCGCATAGTACAGGAATATTTCTTTAGAATAAACATTCTGGAAGTTTAACAAGTATACCATCAAAACCTTACACAGGTTATACAATATGTCTGATATTTTATATACTAATTTATCATTCAGAACACTAACACAAAGGCCCATTTTGTTTTTTCTTAATGAAGAACATGGGTCAGGAAGTGCTATATTCCTACCCAGAGAAGTTTTATTGTTACCTAATTCAACAGACACCACCTGCCAAACAATGAGTCATGGAAAAATTATATTTAATTCCATGGGAAGATGATAGAAATTTCAAAAGGAAAATTATTTCATAGTATTATTCATAGGATTTTGTACAATTTGGGGAAAATTTGGCAGGGTTACTTTTTATATTTGAAACTTAAATATGTATTACTAAAATATATCATTTAAAAAATAAATCACATGTTATCTATACATCTATTATCTATGGTTATTTAAGAAATTGTATGCTTTTGAAACTGAATTCTATAGTCATATACTTGGATACGTGACTAAGTCTTGGATGAAGGAAGATATACAAGTACAGTATCTGAATAGAGTTAGAGTTAGAATTAGAATCTGTTTATAAAATCCAACTTTATTTTCCAGGCCCTTGATATTTATAAAGACTACATATGGCATGAAAAGTTAAATACATGGAATTTGTTTTTTAACATAGATTTGGAAATAAATTAGCATTCATTAAACTCATACTTTTTTTAAGAACTAGGTAATTGGTTTTATTTCATTTTATTTTTTATTTTTTTATTTTCTAGGAAGCTTTTTTTTTATTACAGTATATTACGGGGGTACAAATGTCTAGGTTACATACATTGCCTTTGCCCCTCCCGAGTCAGAGCTTCAAGCCTGTCCATCCCCCAAACACTGCACACTTCCCTATTAAGTGTGAATATACTCATCCCTTCCTCCCCCCCCCACCAAACTCATACTTTAGAGATAAAACATGTCTGCTTCCTACTAGCATAATATTTAGCTATAGTGTGTTTCTTTTTCCTTTTTTTCCCCTCCTTACTTCCCTTTCTTTTTTCTTTTTAAAACACTCATAACAGCGGGACAGGAAATATAACACTGGAAAAAAATAGCTCATTGTTCTAGAGGCAAGTTTTCTTTTTTTCTTTATCAGTAGATATGTACCCTCATTTTAAATGATAAGGAAGAACATTGCTTTTCACTCATGTAATTCTTTTTATATTTAACTTTTGAAAGATGTATCTTAGATAAGATTTTTTATTTTAAAAAACCTAAGGCCGGGCGCGGTGGCTCACGCCTGTAATCCTAGCACTCTGGGAGGCTGAGGCGGGTGGATCGCTCGAGGTCAGGAGTTCAAGACCAGCCTGAGCAAGAGTGAGACCCCGTCTCTACTAAAAATAGAAAGAAATTATCTGGCCAACTAAAAATATATATAGAAAAAATTAGCCGGGCATGGCGGCGCATGCCTGTAGTCCCAGCTACTCAGGAGGCTGAGGCAGTAGGATCGCTTAAGCCCAGGAGTTTGAGGTTGCTGTGAGCTAGGCTGACGCCACGGCACTCACTCTAGCCCACGCAACAGAGCGAGACTCTGTCTCAAAAAAAAAAAAAACCAAAAAAACAACCTAAAAATGTTACCCCATCAATTTCATCCCTAGTGAAATAAAATTTTATTAAAAGTATCACAGTCTGGTTACTTAATAGAAGCAGTTTAACAAGCCAGCTGCTTTATTTTACTCAAACAATGAAAGTAAATAACTACATTTTGGGGTGATACATTAGACTTCATTTGTCATACATTTATAAGCAATAATAGATCTTTTTCTCTTATTAACTGACAATCTGAGAATCATAGATTTTTTGTTGTTGTTGTTGTTGTTTGTATACTACATGTTAATGTAAATGATGCCAACCTTCCATTGTTATTGAAATTCCAGAAAATATCCTGAGGGAGTAAGATGAAAGTCCAAAGAATAAATCCGAATAAATAGAGGAGTAGCTATGAAATAAAATCTTCCTGTAGTGCAGGAAGAAGCTAGGTGAAACTGCAGAGCCTAAGGATGCTCTAGACTTCAGGCTTCATAAAGTACAAAAGTTATGTCACTTTCTTCCCTGTTAAGTACTATGCAAATTGTGTCTTTCAACTGATACTATTTTAATTATTTCTGTTTTAATGCACTTTTCGAGGTACATATTTTGTCAATGTGTCTGCATAAATTTCTTCAAGTGTTTTTTTTTTTTTTTTTTTTCTAAAATATACTGATTTAACAACAGAAAATTACGTACGGAAACTTTTGTTTAGCAGTTACATATTCTCTGATCAGGCAATCGTTTTGGTATTTATCAACACACAACCAATACTTATTGCGCACGTACCATACACCAGGCACTCTGATAGGTATGAGAAATGTAAGACACTCATGACCCTTGCTCTTAGGAAGGTTACAGTCCAGCAGCAGAAGCTGAGGAAAATAAATAAATAAGGAATACAAATTACGATCCATGGCATAAATGAAATAAAGTGAGTGTTGAGTTGGAGAATCACAGCAGTGATGTGGCTAATTTCGAGAAGGGGCTCAAGGAAGACCTTTCTGAGGAGTGACACTTAAATGGAGGCCTGAAAGTGAAGAGAAGGAGACTAATGAGGCTGGGGTTTTAGTTGTGGGAAATGAGATTAGAATGTCTCCTTAACACCATGGTTCAGTGGTTTAGATCTTATTCTCAGAAAAAAAAAAAAAAAAAAGCCACTGGAGAGTTTTAAGCAAGAGAAGAACACGTTACAATTTATATTTTAAGGATGTCAATTGGTGGCTGAGTGGAAAAGTGATTGCAGTGGGAAAAAATGTTTTAAAAATCTCTATAGCTACACTTATCAATTCAGTAGCCACCAGCCACATGAGGCTATTTAAATCTAAACTAATTAAAATTAAATGAAATTAAAAATTTGGTTCTTCAGTAGTCGCATGTGACTGCTGGCCATCCTACTGGGCAGCACAGGTAAAGAACACTTCCATCAGTGCAAGGACATGTTTCCAGGGAGCGCTGCCCTGGAAAGTCACACATAGCTTCCCGGTCTCCACTCCTAGGAGTCCCCACCTTTCTATGACATTTATCAGCTGTAAGATTGCTCTTGGCTTCCTCATCCTCGTTCCTCACTTTTCTGACCCTTCTACTTTTGTGACCACTTCTCTGCATCCTTCCCCTTCAGAGCCTCCCTCTTCTCTTCCTCCACTCCAGACGCAGCTTTCCAGCAGCCGTTTTTCAGTTTCATAGAACTGTTACGATGGTGGCTTAAATTCAACATATCCGTACGTATTTTGTTTTCTCCAAGACCATTAACTATACCTGACACTTCTAATTTTATTAATGGCACTACTTGTCTCTTAGTCACGTGACTCCTTCCTTCTCACGCAGACAGACATTCAATGAGTTGTTTAATCACACATAATCTATCATGATAATGTCTCTCACACATTTTTCATTTCCAATACTGCCTGGTTAATTCTATTGTTATAAAATCCCTGATAAAATTCATTGCAAATCTGCATTGGAAGACTAGTCTTAAACTAAGGTTGCAATCAAGGTCCTCAAAGATACACGCTGCTTTTCTAGTATTGCTATAAAAATAAGTTGGATTTCCAGTTTTACTGTTTCCATTCTTCATAGCTCATTTCCTGTTCTGGGAAGCTGTCTGAAGTTTTTCCATCCTTGAGTCTGCTTATGCTATCCTTTTGTCCACCTGCTAAACTTCCCACCTCTACCTATGGCTGTCAAAACTCTCCTTTAATTTCAGACCCATCAAAAATGCTACTTGCTCTATGAGGTTGTCTTTTAGACTTAAAACTTTTTTCTTTCATTAATTCCTAGCACATTTTTTAAATCTCTCTCTGCCTCCCTCTTTTATTCATTTACTTTTCAATTATTCAATTTTCTACCCTGCATTACAGAGTTTATTAATGTCTTATATCTGATTATCTCTAAGATCAGCATAGCATACACAAATTTATATCCTTTGAAGCATCTAGTGTATTTATTTAATTGAATAAAGTAAAATACATAAATGCCCCCAAGTTCATTACAGATTTTATTACAGCTGTAAAGAAATACACTGCCTTGATTTGTCTAGGTATCATATAAGCCTAAGGTCCTTGTAAAGATTGCTCAAGTATAATATAATGATGTTCTTAAGTTTGGGAGTGAGAACTGAAGTCTTCAGTCAATTTGAAGTCACTCAGATGGATTGTTCTTACCTGTGGAAAGAAGCATAAAATGTTCTGTTTTGTCAGGGAAAAGTTATTTGCTAAGGATGAATGGAACGTCATGTGTGAAATTCTCAAGTGACTGTACTTACCTGCAAGTTAATCTCTGCCAAGATTTCAATTCACAAATTCTTTGGCCCAAGATGAATGCTCAAGAATGTAAAAGTCATGATTTACTCTTGAATATCTAGCACAGTTCTCTTGATGGGTGGGACGCAAAATTCTGAAGAACAGATAGGCTGACATCTTGATGAACTAAGTGCTTCACTGCTTTCTTAGAAGTTTTTTGAGAGAAGGGATTTCAAGAAGAAAATGCCTTTATCACTTAAGTCATAAGATATACAGAAAATATTGTTGTAATGTTATTTGCATATACTTTTGAGAAATCACTTCAAGTATTTTGAAATAAATAGCTATTCGATGGTCATGTATAGAGTTTTATAACAGTACTTATTCCTATTTGTATCTCCACAACTATATATCTAAAATAGATATGTAATTACAAAGGGATATAAAAATTGTACCGCACAATTTTGGGTTAATCTTGCAAATGGTATTAACAGGCCTTGTGCTCCTTGGTCACTGCTGCTCATTCAGAAACATTTACTTTATATCAGACTGAAGCAACAAAGGAGACATAGTCTAAAATATGGATTTTAGATCACTGGTTCTATTAGGTGCCACCATACAGGTTCATAGTCTCAGGTTGATAAGCCATCAATAACATCTAGGAACCAAATGTGGATTGAATTATTGGAAGAGTTATTGTTCTAAGATGCTACTTTTAAAAGTTATAACTTGAATCATAGCAAGCAAGATGCTGAGCTGAAATGAAGTCTGAATTTGAATATTTGGATAAGCAGAACAATATGAATTTGTTTAGTCGTTCCAGGTCATTACCAACACGACTAAAGCATTCTTCTTAAAATTTATACATGAACGAATGATAACATTCATACCACTGTCTTCCCTATCCTAATCAAGCCTATCTTTTCCCTGACATCTACTTCTACTAGCCTTTGTTTTTAAGTCTTTTCTAACAGTACAAAAAAAAAAGAATACCTTTGAGAACTGTGACTATCCATGCTTTGCAGAAGTATTTTCTTCTGACCCTCTCTCAACCCCTCCGTGCTCACTTGATTGCTCATGAGCTCCATCACAATCTGATCTCCCATAGTCAACCACAAATTGTCCCTCATCCTGAAATCTCCACATAAGTTTCCAGCTCCGGGAAGAATAGTTTTTCTTACTCTTGAAGTGGCTAAGGTTTTGTGTCAGAAACTGAAAGGCATCGTTATGGCAGGCAGTAAGCACAACACTTGGGAAGTAGTAACAGCAATATGAGAAGGTGAAGAACTCAGCTCCTTTCACCCAGTAAGTGTGTGAGTGGAGATTTCAGTATTTATGATTGTTTTTGCTGATTAACTTTGAAACTTTCCACATTATGCTGCCTGTTCAGATACTGGCGAAAACGAGGTTCACCTTTAGTGGCAGTGTTGGGCAGTCACTTAACTTTTTGGCTTTTACAGAAATATTTTGTTCTTATACATTTCTTTTTTGATATATTTTAGGTGTTTTTAAGAAGATAAAAGAATTGTAAAAAAAATTACAAGAGATAATGTTGGTAAATATCATCACTTTAATTCATTTTAATTAAAATAAATGCTGAATAAACAGTTTAGTAAAATTGGCCCTATTATGGCCAAACAATACTAGGTGTTTAGCATCTTGATTTTTTGCCATGGCACATAAAATTTTTTGCAATGTAAGAACCGACACAACAAATCTATTCTCATAAGCTGATAAAAATAGTTGTGTTGGTTGAGGATCAGAAAAGAATATTTAAGAAATTAGTTTGGACACTGGTGGAAAATGTGCAAAGAATATAAACAGTTCAAAAAGTAAAAATTCAAGTGATAAATAAGCAGAAAATAATGTTTACCTACAAGTAACCATCCAAATGCAAATTCAAATCCTAAAATATTAAGTGCCGGCTAATAGATCGCAAGAACAAGTATCGATGGTAAAGCCCATTGTTTTATTGTTGAAAGAGTGCAGAGCATTTCCTCTTTTTAATCCCTTCATTAGGCTTTAAATGGATACTTTGGACATGTCCATTTAATCCCAATATTTCCCTACCCTTAAAGTCTACAGTGAGTCTCTAAGACCCGTATAATGAAGTGCAATTTTGAAGACTGTCTGACTGAACTTTTGTTTCCATTGATCAATCTCTTCCCTTTCCCTACCTACCCCACATCCCCAGCCTCCACCATTCCACTCTCTATTTCTATGAGTTCAAATTTTTTAGAGTCTACATATAAATGAAAACATGAGGTATTTGTCTTTCTTTGCCGGTTTTACTTAGCATATAGTAAATAGTAATGCATTGAATATTTCCGAATTACTAAAAGAATAGTTTTTAAATGTTTTCATCCAAAAGAAATAAGTATATGAAGTGATAGATTAGTCAATTAGTTTGATTTAATCATTCCACAGTATAAAGATATATCAAAACATCACATTATACCCCATAAATATATAATATATTTAATTAATTGTCATTTGAAATTAATTGTCAATGAAAAAAATGTTTTTTTAATTTTAAAAATTGTGAAGGCTGATATTTTGTACCCTTTGTAATCAAACTGCCTGCCTTCTGATCAGTTCAACAAATTGCAGTCACCACAAAACATTTTCCCATCTATAAATCTCCATTACTGTTAGTCCTGGAGTGTCATAAATCCTTCCTTCAGAGCATTCAAATTCTCCCAGTTTTTCAAGATCCCAAAAGAATCCCATGACCATTACAGGCCTCTGACCAATCATTATCTGCACAATTGCTTCAGCAATTACACATGGCAATTACACCTGGCTTGCTTATTATAGTTCCTCTATTATTGTCCTGAACTGCTATTTAAATAGTTTATGATTAATTAACTTTTCAAAGCTTTGTGCCTTTTCTTTCCACCTATATTACAAACTCTCTGAGATTAGGCAGTGGGTTTTATATCCGTGATCTTCAGATTGCTGTGTGAGTACTCTAGGGGGTATATGAAGCCTTTCAAAGATCATTTTAAGGATATTCAAATTCCACATGTATCCTTGCCTAAAATTATCTGAGAACCCAGTCTCTTCAAGGAAGGCAAATTTTTACAAACGAAATGCAAAAAAGCCAAACCTCTCATCCATCCAGAATCTTGTTTTTTTGTACATTACACCACACAATTCCCCTCCACACCTTCCTCCTTCTATCTCTCAATGGCTCTTACTGTGAGATTTTCACTGTATTTAGGATAAAAGCTCCTACTCTTGCCTCTGGCTTCCTTCTCCAACCTCACCTCAGACCATGTCCTGGACCACTGGGCGATTTCATGCCTTAGGATTTTTCTGTGAACTATTTCCTCTGCCTGAAATGTTAGGGTTTGCTTCATTCTTCACCTGGCTAATTTATTCTTACTCCTTAGGTTTCAGCTTAAAATTCTTACTCAGAGAAACATGTTCTGACTCTCAACCAAGTTAGCTTCAATCTATTATTCTCTCTCTCGAAACCCTCCATATCTTTGAGGCACTTACCACAGTTTCTATTTGTATGATTATGTAATGTTTGTCTCCACCTAGACCCTGAGCGCATAAGCAAAATAACAGTATCTGTTCTGTCCATTGCCACATCCCTGTGCCTAGCATAAAGGAAGTTCTCATAAAGTATTTGCTGAATACGTAAAAGAATATATTAAAGACTACATTGATTCCAAAAATACATCTAATTTAGAATTAAATAAACCTTGGAAATCTTGGAAACCAATGCAGTGATCACATTTTTGAGATGCAGAATGAGCTTGGGTCCCACATTTAGTGCCGGACAAAGCAGGGACTAAAACCAAGCACTTTGCATTCCAGTCAAATTCTCTTTCAATTCTTCCATTCTTATTTATAATATGACATTAAACAAATATCCATTGACAGAACAGCAATATGGGCAGTATGCTTAAATTTTTATTTGAGTTCAAGACTTATTAACTCCAATTTTAATTAAATAAAAGAGATCTATATAGTTTTAAAGCTATCTTGCCTCAGTATTTCCATCTGTGTAATATGTTTGTTCACAAATGCAGCTTAGTAAGCATATCAGAAGAACACATTATAAAATACCTTTCTTTTTTTACTTTAGTACTTTGAGAAGAGACTTTGCTTTTTAATCATTTCCCTCAAAGAAAAGACACGAAAGGTAAAAATTATCACATGGTCAATTAAGAATTAAGTATAATGAAATACTTAAGAAAATTAATTTCTCTTCAGTGCCTTTCTATATAAGCAGTTTCATAGAGCTTTCTGAAGAAAGCAAATTTGCCATCATACACATTTTCTTGCTCTGATGCTGGTTACTCATATCTGAATCACAAAACCAGTAGTAGCAGTGGCAGCTAATGGGATTGTAGCTTACCTAGTTGCTCTGCCAGGGAAATAATCAGTAAGGGACTCTTTAAGATCACATTATTTCAAAAGGGCTTTTTAGGTGCTGTATATATTATTTACAATAAAAGTAGGGGAGAAGAGAAAAAGCTATACTACCATAGAGAATACCCTGAAATATAATTTGTGTCAACTATCATAGTTGACATCTTGAATGCCATAGAGTAAGGGAGTTCAGAGGACACTAAAAAGAAAAAGGATCATCCATCCACAGAGTAAACTGCAATTTAGAGAGATAATTGTACAGGATATTGTCACAGAATAGAATGAGATGATGCAATGTGAAGGAAGCACTGAATTCTTTTAAGACCTCTGAGATGATATATTTTTTAAATCACATTGAAACATTATCATTCCACTGTATGTTCAGTATAATAAAATAGGAATCTGTAGTTCTTCAGACAGAGGAACACTACTACATTTACATGGAAAATTCCCAACAGGAAATGAGAACTTCAGTATCCTGTGGCTTAAATGTTATACATGAAAGTATAATAACTATTATTTGTATGTAAACTATATACATTACCAATACTGAATCACTACTTCAAAAGATTTTTTTGAAATCCCTTGAGACTACAATCTAAATACATTTTTTTCTTTGTGGTGGTAATAGAGCAATTACTAATAATATCCATAATTTTCTGTGGAAATAAGATCCATATTATGTCCCAGGTTGAGAAAAAGCTTTAGAGAATATTTATGAAATGAATGGGAATGTAACATTTCTAAATCAAAGTCAAATAACCTTCAAGAGAACATTAAAGGTTGCTAATGGATCTAGTTCATCACCACCTAGGAGAACACAATAGTATCCAAAGAAGGAGTCATAGATTTCACACAAGCAATTAGGGATGGATGATTATAATCACAGATCTGTGTACACAAAATCTAGAGGTAGCTTACCCAACAAAATGAAAACTGTAATTATGGTAACACTTAAATATATCAAATATTATGTTGACTTCTGTATAAAACAGATGAATATAACTGTTTTACTGCTTTATGCTGAAACACAAGCCTAAAGGAAACAATGCAAGATTGTATTCATTTATCAAAAAGGCTGATTAAAGCTTTAAAGCTTTAAGCTATTAAAAGGAGCTACCTTCTTTTACAAAACCCAATGCATTCTAATCTCTGAGAGACTCCATGGTTTCTGGTCTCTGAGATTAACTCCCCATAGCCAGTTCTTTATGACTGACTCTCTTTGGCTCATGTAAGTTGTCTTTTAATAGGATTTGTGTCATGACTTATCCCCAAATGCCCGCACTTAATAAATGGAAAACTACATGGAGAGGACTGTGGCTTAGTCATCTTTGTATTGTCTAGGACAGTGCCTTGCACACCAGTGGTCACTCAGACTCAGGAAATATGTACTAAATTGAACATAGTTCACCTAATAAACATAATACACTCACCATGTGCCAGCATTGTGCTAAGCACCAAAAAAGTAGACACTGAAGGTTGAAAAGTAGAGGCAGAACATAAAAATAGGTTGGCTTTTGAGAGTGATCACCCAGCAACAGAGAGAAAAGATGAGAAGGAGGTTATATTTATGTCTTATCAGTCACAAAATTGTGGATCTGCCACTAAATATGTAAAAAGATCCAACATATATTTAGTATTACTTTTAAAAAGTTTTATAAGGAATGGTAGTTTAAAAACCTGGGCTATAGTGGCATTATGCTACTTGCCCCAGATCACTTCACCATGAAATAAAGCACCATCCTCTTAGCCCTCCTAGTGCATGACACTTCCCTAGTGAAGAGGGAAAATTGTTTCTACTCATAGTTTCCAACCAATAAATGACCAATTAAAGAAATATAAAATATAATCTTTTTTTCTTACCCACTTTTTAAATGACTCATAACATTGGTACATATAGTGCTGAACTTTTTGGATTAGTTTTATATTCCTTGCCCTTTTCTTTTAAGGTAAGAAATATATCTTCATGTGAAAAAGTAAAATATCAACAATGCATAGAATATGATAGGCAGCCAATACTACTTGTAGAATAAATTCATGAATGAACTATATTAATATGTTTTGTGGAACAATGGCTCTGTTGATTTTCTTTTATGGAGGGTGCTTTTTGGAAGCTCTCTGGTTCCTTCTATAAATGTCTTGCTTATAAAGTGCAAATCCCTTGGGGAGCATTGGGCTGAAAGTTATTTACATTGTAATATGAGTTAGGAGAGCTTCAGCATTCACTCAGATTCACAGGATAGCTAGCAAGCTTAAAATATGAGTGTTGCTAGCTGGGTGGAGAAGGATGCTTTGGAGGGTGGGGAAGCAAAGAAGATAATTTTTTAAACTCAATGCAACAGAAGTTTTGGCAGTTTAGGAATTTTTACACTTAGGAGAAAATTTGAGATGTTATTTTCTTTGTTAAAGGAATAATGGCATATAACTATTAACACTTGTATCACATCTATTTCCTTGTATAGGAAACAAGAAGTCATTCTTTGACACTATAGTGTTGCCATGCCTGGCTTTAGCTGCAGGAATTATTAGCAGATGGGACTGCTTGTAATTCTGATTCAAAATTGCCTAGCTGAGGCTAGGCCATCAGCCAGTTCTCTATAACACACTCCCCTTATCACTAGACAGTGGCTGCACTTATCTGAGGTCAAAGGCAGGATCTCTGGCATACAAAAACTTCTGATGACATAACAATGTCTCCTGATTTAGAAATCTCTCCTCTTTCAGCAATTTTCAAGTAATATAACCATATCTTGCTGCTATTATTGGGGTGTTATGACATACAAAATTCCATTGTACTAAAACTGGTTTGCATCCCTCAATTTGTTAGGTTGTCACACAGATAACACAGGGAATAGACCTAGGTCAAGTGGAAATAATAAAGGCCTCGATATCAGCTTTTGCTCATTTGTCCAGAATTTTATTGAACATAAAGGCCAACTATGCTGCAAATTACTTGGATGTCACACGAGCTAAAATGTCTGTCCAGGCCTGATCGCAGTTGGTAGTTTGAACTCAGAAGAGATGCATACTGAATTGCTGATTAATTCTCTCATTCATTCTGCTAATATTTTTCAGTACCCACACACATAAAGTACTTCATAAAACCAGATTTTTAGCACAAGAAGATTATTTTTAAACTTACAAGCAGCAGATTCATAGAAATAGAAATATTGTGATCATAAGGAAGCAAGCAACTGAATCATGAGGTCATTGAGATAGAAGAGTATTCACCCAATAAAGTTCACATATGCTCTCTCTTGCTCTTTTTTTCCCTTCCCTCCCTCCACTCCTCCACCTGTAGCCAATTAAGCCTCACTTTATCCTAAACAAGTCAAGTTCAAAAGGAATTTATGGATTTAATTTAGATGAGTCTAGAAAAGTCCTGATAGGTTTATGTTTTAAAGAATATACTGAAACTTAATTTGACTATGTTTTTAACATATATTAATGTATTATATATAACAGTTAATACATCTTTCATATATAACATTTAGTTTTTCTGTTACTAAAACTCTTTAATTTTAATAATCTTTATTATAAAACTGGTATTCATATCACATTAGTGAAAATCCTCAATGTGTTTCTGTGCTGAGCTCATATATCATTTAATTTTTATAAAAGGGTCAATGCATTATTACATTCACATCTTACTAAATAGAAAACTGAGTTTAGTAGAGTCATGTTTTATACCAAACACTGCAACTTTACGGAAATTATAGTTAAAAATAAATTTGAACATTCTACTGATAGATTGATTACCTTAAATTACCTCAATTTTAAAATTTTTACAAGTATTATGGTGAATATTATTTTTGTTCTCTGGCATTTATATATACTCATTCCTCTAGTAAAAATTCTTATATTTCCTCTAGGATACCACTTCACTTCTGCTTAGTCCATGTTGTTTGGATGAGGCTAATCCTAACCTTGCCCTTCTTGGTTTGTCCTGGGATTCAACCAATTTGACCTGTCCAATTACAGGTCAGAGCCCACTTCCTCATGATGATACACTCAGGAATGGTGATGTGACTTAGGTTGAGACAATGAAAGTTTTCCCTGGAACTTTCCCTGAGACCACTAGAAAGACAGATGCACACTTATGCTTTTTTCTGTCAGGCATGTTGGTCAGCAATGGTAGAAACCTTCTTTGTCTTCAGTTGGAAAAGATTAACTGAGAATGAAGGCAATAGAAAGGAAGGCAGAGAAAAGAGGAAAGGCAGATTTCTGACACCAATTAAGCACCATCCAGTCATTAAAGCCTCTGAAAATTTCAGTTAATTGAATCAATAAATCCTTTCTCTTGCTTAAGTCATTGGAGTGATTCATGCAAACAAACAAACAAAAAATCCTGACAAAAACTGAAATAGTCATAAAATAGACATACTTTTGTATCTTGCCTTCATGGGACTGCATACATTTTACAACATAAATTAATGAGGCCGAGGTGGGCGGATCGTTTGAGCTCAGGAGTTCGAGACCAGCCTGAGCAAGAGCGAGACCCCACCTCTACTAAAAATAGAAAGAAATTATATGGACAGCTAAAAATATATATAGAAAAAAATTAGCCGGGCATGGTGGCGCATGCCTGTAGTCCCAGCTACTCGGGAGGCTGAGACAGGAGGATCGCTTGAGCTCAGGAGTTTGAGGTTGCTGTGAGCTAGGCTGATGCCACGGCACTCACTCTAGCCTGGGCAACAGAGTGAGACTCTGTCTCAAAAAAAAAAAAAAAAAAAAAAAAAAAAAAAAAAAAAAAATTAATGGATTATTCTATTATAGGGAAAGGATTTTAAACCTTTTAAGTTTTCATTAATATAAACAGCATAAACATACATCTAAAACACACAGAATTCTGTATACTTTGGATCATGTCTAAAAATATAAATTTTTTAGACAATTATTAGGTAATGATTTTTTTTAGTTTGCCAATAATTAGTGAAAGTAATTGCAAATCCTTCACCTTTAGCAAAACTATTTAATTTTTTAGATGGCCAAAATGAGCCAACACCCATTAGTCTTTTGGACCAGCTATATATATAAACATGGTTTTAATTAAGTTGCTTGAAACTTTATGACTCTCTTATAACAATGAAATAAGCATAGAATAAAATCCTCTGACTTAAATCAGAATAAAAATATTGGATACTTTTCCAATAAAGCATAAAGATCAAAGAAAAAAGAACTATTAAAAAAGTTACCCTAAAAGATTTCCATAAATATATTAAAATCTAAATGAAGAAAAATGAAAGAAAGTAATTTTAGGTTTAATCTAATAAAAAAGTTAATCATATACCAACAAGAATTATAGTTGTAGAAAATCTGACATGATCCTCTGTAAAAATTAAAAACTCAATTTCTAAATTTCATTAAATAGAATAAAGTCTAGTCATGACTGTATTTCTTAATGAAGTTATTCATACATGGCCTGATCTTGATTAGACATTGGCTAGTGAAATAAAATTGGCTGATCCCAATTTTTGAAAAAGAAAACAAAATAAGAGTGGTAGATCAGATCAACTGTGTAGTCAATTATCAATAAAATTTATGTTTTGTTATAATTATTCTAGTTAGCAACTGAGAGGCATTATAAACCAAAGTCCTTGATATAAATTGGTTTCAAATTGTATTTGCCCCTTTCATCTCTCACTGTACATAAATGTAAAGTTCTTTTAACTCAATGAATTGTAAGAAGGAAGATAATGTTTTTTTTATCTTCAATACTTCAGAAGAAATTTTCAGATATGTCTAATTAGCCCAGCTCCATTAAAACTGGGGAAATGCTAAGAACAAAAGTCCTTTAGGAATATCCATTTGGAAGGCCCCCTGCCTTCAATGAAAGTATAAGCAGTTAATAAATGGCAGTGCAAAAAAAAAGATGGCCTTTTTGTGAGAATAAAGTAGCTTTATGTGGATATGAAAGAACTTTTTAATGTTAAAAATTATGAGACTGGCTTTATAATTGATTTTCTTGAGTCTAAGTAAAAAGAATAATAAATCCCAAATCCTTTCATTTGAACATATGTATTATCCTTCATCTTATTTTTCTAAATGATGGCAACTTTCTATCTATAACTGTTCTCAAATGCTGCCACCTAAAGGTTAAAGTTGGGCACAGCCTAATAATGTCTAGAAACAAAGAATGTTGAGTACCTGAAGATTTATAAAAAATCAAATCATCTCACTGGACCTAAATATTAATTTATATATAAATGCATCTTTCTGAATGTTCCCTAAATGGAAATAGAGAGAGGTAATCTATTAAACAATTAATGAATATTTATCAATGACCTTAGCAAAACCAAATATAAAAATCAAGAGATTTAAATGTGCACAATAATACTAATACTAGTAATAAAAATTAAAAAGATGCTCTATAAGACATTTTCCAAAATAAAGTGTTTGGAGTATTTATTTTCTGATTAAATATTTAAGATTAAGAGATAGCCATATAAGTCTCATTTTTATCAATGCATTATGGGTTGTGTACAAAATATTTCTAATTTTGAGAAAAGGTCAGTAAAAGCCATACATGTAAACTAGTTAAAACGACCAATGAAAAGAAAACTTGGCCATGTGCAAAAATATGTAACATAGTCTATAAATATTTTGCAGAAGCTATATGCCCAGGTCTAATCATGATGACTAGGGTTATCCAGAAAAAGACAGTACATAAATTTAACTGTTAACCTACTTAACGTTTTTGTAATGGTGCTTTCGGTAATCTATACCAAGAATGTACAATAAGCATTTTGCAGTGTTTATTCATTATTGACCATAAGGACTAAGAATATTTGGAAAATAAAAATATTTTGGTCAACAAAAATGTATTTTAAGACTACCCTGGAACTAATTCCCAGGAAAGAAAAGTAAATTATCTAACCATTCACACCAACTATCAATTCCTTTGCTGTGATTATATATTTACCAAAGCCTTCTGGTAATAATTTCAAGTCCTAGGTACTTTCTATAAAAGAATCACCTAGTGTCACCTTTCAGAAAAAAGCAGAATATTGCTTTGATTTCTATGTCCCTCTCTTATGAGTTCAGTTAAAACGAGTTTGTTAATTGAAGCCTGATCATTTCTTGGTAGACTGATACAGTTCAGTTTCAGTACTTACAAAGAAGGCTCTGCATACCCCACCAAGGCTCAGCTCATGTATGGAGTCCTTCACAGAGCAGCAGTTCTCCTTTCTGTTTGACATCTTTTTTATCTGTAATTCATCTTGTATATGTGTATGGTAATATTGTCAGGAAGTTCCTCAAGACCCGAGACTGTGTCTGTCTGGTTCATTTATTCTCAAAGCTCAAGGTTTGGTATCCTCAATACATATTTATTGATTGAATAAATTAATGAATTATTTATATTTAAAATTAAGCTTATGTAGTTGTTTACTAAATTACATATGAATAGAAGTAAGTTTCAAGTACAAAACCAATATTTTATTTGAAATAACTTCTATTAGGATTTATTCTAGTTTATGCTTTAGCATTGAATGTAAAACGCTAACAAATTAATTTTCAACATACAGTGTATGTACAATTATAACACTCGTAATTTTACTGGACAAATATAGTACACTTTAATAGGCTTGCTTCTTTTTATTCTTCCTATGTGAGTCTTTAAAAAAATTAAAACTGCTGTCTAATAAAATAGTCTCAGGAAAACTTTCATTTCTTGACACCAAAATTATTTACTAAATAAAATCATTTGTTTTTAAAATGTAATTAAAATAGTATCAACATAGTTGATATTTAAAATACCATAACACTTGGAACCTAGAAGTCCTGGTCTCAATTTCCAACTTTCTGAATACTTCAGTAAGACACTTGTTTCCTTGTTCTTAGAATGGAAATGATATTATCTTCATAGCAATATTGTGTCAGCACAATGAAACAAAGTCAAAGCTCAATAAATGATAGTCATACATCAGGAATAAGAGAGTATCTGATAATTAAAATTGAGCTATTTCTTATAGTTCTACCTGGGCATGTGCACTTGTTAGATGTGATCTTAGGACCACATCATTCATTAGTCATTAGCTAAAGTAAACCACCTGCTTCTATGTACAATGACTCGTTTTCATGCTTCCCTTTTAACCCCAGCAAATATCTCAGCTCATTTACGCAAGTATTGGTAAGCAAGGGAGCTAAGATTCAATGTTCTTTTTATAATTTTGCTTTGGGAGAAAAAGAAGGAAAGAAAGAAAATGCTTCATTTCTTCCCACTCTGATGCTTGAGGTGAGTTGTCATCAAGGCACTGACGGAACAGAAGTGCCTGCTGTTGGCACCCAGAGCATTTGCCCTAATATACAGGTTTATATGTGCAACATTAGACATTGTGGGACCAAGCCTGCTTTTAGGTTTTATCTTTGCTCCACATAGCACAATGTTCAGTCATCATTATCCTTTGCTCAGGACTCTCTAAATGCAGATTTGTGAATAGCAAACACCCAAAATTGTACTATGTGAATCATAATTGAAAAGTTATAATGACATATCCATATTTAGACTACTTAATTGAACAATATAGTTGTAAATTCCATGAAAGTAGCAAATTGTTAATTTTTACACAGTCATCAGTGTTAATAATTAACAATGGTTTTATTTGAATCTCATGTATAGAATTCTGACAATCTGGCTCTATATGTTTGAGGTACTAAAACATTAACATTGGCCTTTTTAGTCTTCCTAAACTCATATGACTTTTGTTTAAGGTATATAAATAGCATTTTCAAGTTTTCCTAAATATGAAGCTTAACATAAGGACTCAGAAAGCTAATTCAGAAAACAATGAAAATTTTATTTGCTATTAACTTTCAAAGATACCAGTGTGTTTTCCAGATTAAATACTCTTTGAGAAAAAAAGATTTTAAAAGTGTGCTTAAGATTCTACAGTTCATAATTCATAATCCATAATTAATAATTCATATTCATGAAGAATTTATAGTCATAGCAGTCAAGCCTAGAAACTTGAGGTGCTACCTGGAAATGTAATAACAAACCATAAGGGCATAACACGTTATTTCCCAGAAGATCTTGTTTTGAGAAAACAGTTACAGTAGTAGTATTTATATAAAATCATACATTCTATGCTTGCCAAAAGCCCATTTATAAATGGTAGCATTTATTATAGGTAATATTATCCCATCATATTAGAAAATCCTAACACTATCAGCAGCGTCACACAGCATAAAATAATATATTAATATATGGTCAAAATTCCTAAAAGTCAAATTTCAGATTAGGTATACTCTATAATGTGTAGAATATTAGCATCCAGAGATGTTCAGTATTCAATCATTCCAATTATACTATTTAATAACTAATATAACTTTAGAGTTCTCATTTAATATTTAGGATTTTCTGAGTTATTTAACTAATTTGGAATGAGGAAAGAATATATGCTAAATTTTAATAAAATAAAATGTCTGTAAAAACATACTGAATTACCTTTAGGGAAATGTAATATAAGCATTTTGAATATTTAATAAAAACTTCTACTTCTGTACAATGAAGTTATCATAATTTTACTGTTAATCTCACCCCCTCCCAAAGAGTAAGTATTTTATTAATATTGCTTTGTTAGTGAAGAAAGTTAGATTTTGTAACTACATTCTATACATTTTACTGTTGGAATTCATAGTCAATTATTTAAAGTAGAATTTAATGCATTATTACTTCAACGTTATTAAAAATAACAATTGAGGCCACTGGTTAATCATGAAATTTCCCTTACAGCAAGCAGAACCTTTATTCACCATTTCTCAACTTTCCTTATTTAATCCTTTTTGCTAATGCACTGAATCCCATCTTATCACTAGTGCTTATAGAAATCACATCTGCTACACTAAATGTTGCCCCAGTTATTTCTTCTCCAGGGATTAATGGCGTTACATTCAGGGGATTCTCATTAGGTTTCAGAGAGAAAAAAAAAAACATGAAATATAGCCATAATCCAAACTGCAATCTCAGAAAAAGTAGCCAAACCTAAAACCAGAATATGTTCATCTGCTGTTTACAAATGATGTTCATCCATTCTCTTTGCTGAGACTGGTTCAGAATTATACAATGCTAGTACATTTATCATATTGCATATTGACACTATTTTTTTTTTTTTTTTTTTTTTTTGAGACAGAGTCTCACTCTGTTGCCCAGGCTAGAGTGAGTGCCGTGGCGTCAGCCTAGCTCACAGCAACCTCAAACTCCTGAGCTCAAGCGATCCTCCTGCCTCAGCCTCCCGAGTAGCTGGGACTACAGGCATGCGCCACCATGCCCGGCTAATTTTTTCTATATATATTTTTAGCTGTCCATATAATTTCTTTCTATTTTTAGTAGAGGTGGGGGTCTCGCTCTTGCTCAGGCTGGTCTCGAACTCCTGAGCTCAAACGATCCGCCCACCTCGGCCTCCCAGAGTGCTAGGATTACAGGCGTGAGCCACCGCGCCCGGCCGATTGACACTATTTTTAAACATCTTGAAGGATTTGTCACAATTTTAGTAATTGCAAATTCTTAATTCATAAATGGCTGTATCAGTTTTTCTTTTTGCTTTTCAGCAATGCTGTTTTCCGAAAGCCAACATGTCTTCCAACAGTTAAGTTAAAAAGAGGAACACATGTGGTTTTGGGTTTGTGGAACTTGAAGAAGGATCAATCTATAGCCACTCAGTAAATGCATTAATGAGCCTGAACAACCTAAATATTCAGTGTATTTTCAGTATATTTCTCTCCTATCCCCTTCTCTGGCATTCTTCTTCTTCTTTTTTTTTTTTGGTAAAATTATCCTAGAATGTTAGAGCTTGATCAGCAACAACAAAATACATTAAAGTCATAATTGAGGCCCTAAAACTTGTCCATGTGTCTCCAAGTGGGCCACAAACACAGAATCACTGTCTTTCTTGTTCAGAGTAGCTAAGCAATAGGAAATACATTGGAAGTCTTATTTTGGGTTACACTTAAAGGCAAACAATATAGCCATAGAAACCATAAAACAAGCTTGTTCTATAGTTTTGTGGGTATGCCATTTCAAGAATTATATATTTAATTCAAATGACAGGGTAAACTAAATCATGAGATTAATAAAGAGTATATTCCCAAAGGGCAATCTTTTTGGTGTATACTATATATGAAACATTAAACACTGGCAAACCCTAATCTGGAGACTGTAATGATGTTATTATTTAAGGGAATTAAAGAAAAACGAAGCATTAAAAAAAAAGACTATCAGATCTTCGACAAATTGACTGCTTTTCTATTTCTTGCTTTCTCTTCTTATACATTCCTTTTCAAAAATCAATTTTTAGTTGTTTCTTCTGTTCAAATAATATCTTCCTGAAAATTGTTATCTTTACTTTTCCCATACTTTCTTTTTCCCCCTCTCAATACAAACTACTTAGCTATTGCATTATAGAAAATAAATAACAGGTGGCTAAGTCACTACATAGTATTGCTACAGGCAAAACAAACAAACAAACAAAAAAACCCCTGCTATCTAAGGCTGGCATTGACTTATCTTCAAAGGGGCTCTCATTTTCTACAACACCACTGGAGTTATTGGCTGCAACAAATACTGTAAATATTGCCTTAAGTGAAATATGGCACACTTTCCAACTGCTATCCACTGTCAAAGCCTTACAAATATGGATATTTACACACTGTATTTATATGAAATGTATAGCAAGAGAAAAATAATTTATAATATTTAATCACAAAAATTATTATGGGAGTCATTTATAATCAGCGAAAAGTAATTTAACTGTTATATAAGCCTTTAGCAAAATTTAAGCATCAAAGATGATCTTATGAAGAACCAAACCTAATCAAAAGAAGGAATAGATTTAACTCCTCTGGAATATTATTCACTCCCTAAAAATGTTCTCTCTTGGCCCTACGTAGGTTTTCAAATGATGAAACAAATTTAATTTGATTAGAGGATAATGAAGTCCTACATATTGAGGAGTATGACATATGTTCAATATATACCTGTTAAATGTAAAATTTTCCCCTTTACATGAAGAACTTTTAAGCCTTTAATTTTCAGAAAACAGGCTAAAGCGGCCTGGCCCGGTGGCTCACACCTATAATCCTAGCACTCTGGGAGGCCGAGGCGGGAGGATTGTTTGAGCTCCAGAGTTTGAGACCAGCCTGAGCAAGAGGGAGACCCTGTCTCTACTAAAAATAGAAAGAACTTAAATGGACAACTAAAAATATATATAGAAAAAATTAGCCGGGCATGGTGGTGCATGCCTGTCGTCCCAGCTACTTGGGAGGCTGAGGCAGGAGGATCACTTGAGCCCAGGAGTTTGAGGTTGCTGTGAGCGAGGCTGATGCCACGCCACTCTAGCCTGGGCAACAGAGTGAGACTCTGTCTCAAAAAAAAAAAAAAAAGCAGACTAAAGCATGTGAAAAACTCCCTTATCATTTTTATCATTTATTTAAAAAGGGAAGAATATTTTTAGAGGAAGAGAGCCTCCTGGGTGGTGTTCAGGGAGTCAAGTAAACATCAAATACAAAATATGGGAAAAAGACATTTAGGAATATACATGTTAAACTTTGTGACAAATAAACTTATGAATAAGAAAAACACATTATACTATAAAGGCTTATTTAAATTCTCATGGAGTTATTTTTTATTGAATGCAAAATTGATTACATGAACAATAAAAATAAAAGAACTCTTCTTCCCCTGATGCAATCAATCCAATTCTAAAAAGAGACCATTACATTCACCTAGCCAAGTTAAAGAATATTTTGAAATGAAATGAATGCACGCGTTTACAACTCACCTCCCTTTTCCCCTCAGTGAGTGATCTCTTTCTAGCTTTTCAAAATGTTAATATTAATATGCATTTTTCAAGTAGAAATGAAAAATATTATTCCTCCTCCTTATAATTGACAACTGAAGGTGAAAATCATAAATGACTTTCTATCTCCACAATTTCTTATTTAAAGAAGTAAAGTTGTTCATAAGAATAACAATTATTTTTAATCATTTTTGTCTGTGATGTTTTCCATGTTGAGATTGATTTGTCCACCAACCTTAGTACACTGTATTCAAGACCACAGTGTCCAAGAGCAGTGTAAGGTCACAAACACCAAGGCTGCATGTACTTTCATTCAAATGCTCAGACCTGGGACAGGTTTGAACAAACAAGAGAATCAAGTGGATAGGATAAGCAGTACCCAGATTTGGTGCCTGGCCACAGATGGACTCATCCTTTGAGCAGGCTACTCTGGGCCTCAGCTTCTGTAGAGTGTTTCACTAACAGCGAACACTCAGAATATAGGATTTGCCAGGGACTCTTCTAAGCACGGCAAGCCTATTTACTGATCTAGCTTCATAAAACCCAATGAGGCAGGTACTATTTTTTTCCTCATTTTAAAGATGAAGAAACTAAGGTTCAGAAATGTTCGATAACTTTCTCTGGGTCACAGAGCTGGTAAGTTGCTAAGTTGGGATTTGAACCCTACACAGACTGACTCTAGAGACCGTGCTCAGAAACGCTTACATTTCATTGTCTGGAAAACTGAGGAAATCCATGAGGCCTCAGTGTTTTCACCTGCAAAATATAGACTAAATCAGGGGTCAAAAACTCAAAGGGCTTTGGAGGCTGTGAATGTAGTAAATAAATGGAGTATATTCTTTGCAAGACAATAGGGACAGTAGGAGCTGTGGAAACCTGAAGGAAACGTGCCCCTTTGAAAGGGACCAATTGTTAACTTAGCTCCAAATAATGGCTAGACAAGACCAGTGTATGTTCCAGTTCCACTTGATTTTTCAAAACAGGCTGAGAATCAAGATTTCTATGTGAAAGTTCCAAATGTTTAAAATACTAAGTAGGCCAAGCACAGCTGTGGTTGAATGCTGTCTTTGAGTCATCTCTTGGTGACTCCTTGACCAAATGAGTTCTAAGGTTTCTTCCAGAGCCAATTTCCTGATAACCATCTAAATGTCCATGTGGCTGTAGATATGATGGACATTCCTTATGGGAAAGGATGCCACTGGTTTCTGATGTGGGACATTCAACAAAAATCATGTGGCCAACTATATTAGGAAGATGAATTTGCCTTTCACAGTACAAGAATTTTGCCCTTTATTTGAAGTTACGTGTGCATGCATTCCTCACATAAAATTGGAACTTAAAATATAACTTTATACTTTTTTATATGTAAGAATGATTCCAGAAATCCAAATAAATTAAAAACATGGACTTTTTCCTTGTTTTCTTTATCTTAGGAATATTTTGCTCTTACATTGCATTTATGAATTGAATGATCTAACTGATTTGGCTGTACAAATACTGCTTGCTAAGTTTTACTGTCAGCTTTCATTATTTGCATCATAAATGCTTAAACTGATCTTTGATGTTCTTGCATGATTTCTCTCCCAGCTTTTCCAGTCTAGAAAATTTAAGCTTCTGTAGATATAATTATAACTCTAAATTTGAACCATACATTTGGCATACTAAAAACAACTAAAGATAAACCTTGAATTTCCTATTTCAGAAAATCTCTGTAAATAATTTCAACTATGGTTTTAGTCATAGTTAAAATTATAAATATAAATATAAAGAAGTGTCTATATCAACTAGAGACTATTTACATCTTTGAAGGGATTATAAATTTGAGGATCTTTGTTTTCTATTTTCCTATATTTAGCAAGTGAAAATGGAAGATGGACGGAATTAGCAATTGCAATGATAAATGCAGAATAATTGAAATGCAAACATGTTGTAATTTGTTTCTCTCTGATGTACTTTAGCTTCTAGTTGACTGCTGAGAAGGATAAAATCTTTGAGGTTAAACTCATTAGTTTTATTGGGATCTCCTAGAAAGGACCCATTTTGGTTTGAGAGGGCATAAACAAAAGCAAAGCATAGAATTTTAGAGCTGGATGAGATGCTGAGATGAAGTTAACACACACACACACACACACACACACACAAGCACACACCCCACTATCTGGAAATCCTGTCTCCAGAATTATATTCATCATATAAAATACATCCTTATTACAACACTTGCAGGAGTTTGTATTATTGCATTACAAGGCTGCATGTCATCACACATCTGGCATGTGTCTACACAGAAATATTGCACAAATGTGTATCATAATATTTATTCAAAACCTCTCAGAGAAAGATAATAATAGTTATCAAGGTTACGACAATTCTCCAAACTAGATTTTCCAAAACAAAACCTATAAATAGCAGCATTTTATACTCCCTTAAAAATAGGCATTTTGGGAGCAAAGGAAAATAAATATGTTTGCTTTAAATGTGTGTTGTGAAACTATTAATACTATATAATTGCTTAAACCAACTTTGTAGTTTTGGTTTAAAATTATATTATTTTGGATACAATGGTATGTGGTCCCTACTATGAACATATTCCTAAAGGTAACAGCATGCTGAGCAAGACTAGTACCAAACTCTGACACAAAGAATTTTTAAGTAACCCTCCTTCTGAAGTGAGGTGCCTGTAAGTGGGGCCAGATCTCTGCCCCATTGCTCCCTACAAATCAAGACATTACAGAACTCTGCTAATCCCTGTCCAGTAAACATATGCGAGAAGAACACAGGTAGAGTGAGTCATATGTCTTGTGAAATTTTTGCATTACTGGTGAAAGGCAATTCCCTCTTCTGGCCCTGGTGGAAAGAAGGAAGAAGACTATTACTCTTTTCCTCAGTTGGATACTTGCCTGGGTAATAGGTTTACTGATTTGACTCAAGTCTCTCTGGGCAAAAGAGAATGGAGACAGAGTTCAGGAGGGTAGACAGAGGGTGTAAGACTGGGCTACCCACATGCCCAGCATTTGGAATGGGAAGATGTGTGGGTTTCCATGACCATGGGGACACTGAGGAGGATGGAGGACTTGAGTCATTTCGCTGATAGTCCAACCCAAAGAGCTACCCACCAGATGAAGAGACCCTGCAGTTAGAGGGTCTGAGATTTCCCCCACTGTGAGGGCTGACATGGCTGAGGGGTAGCGTTCTGGAGTTATTTTGTTCTCTCACACTAGGGAAGAGAACAGCAGAAAGGTTCTGTAGGACCCTCCAAAGCCTGCACCTACGTAACCCACAAGAGAACCCGCATTTCTTTCCATTATTGTAGGGAAGGTAAACCTTAAAGAGGGAAATGACACACAAAAAGGCAGATCCTTCCCTTCCCTTACAACTTCAGGTCCCTCAGGCATGGTCAAGTTTATGCTTGGGAAAGAAGAGAAAATGAAATTTTAATCAAGTTTGAGATTAAATGTTTAACTGAACTAGACTTTTGATAACCAAAGTCACAGGAAAACTGTATAGTATATCCAACATATTATTAGGGGATAGGAGAGGGTCTGAGGATGATCAAAAGATTAAAGAAAAGAAAAGCTATTTTCTATTTAAACTCCTTACTGAGTTGAAATTCCTCAATAAACTGAGGTTACATCAAGACTCAGTTGTGTGTTTATTTTATTTTATTTTTTGAGGAATGAAATTAGTTCAGACCCTCCAAATCAAAAATGAGCACACAGATGCTTAAACAGCTAGCAAATTGGGTATTTTGCCTCTTGGTTTATTTTCAAATGTACATATGGAGAAGACGAAGCTTAACTCAGAGGTACAAATAACTTTGCAGACCAAGATTCAGCTTTCGGTATAGAAGGCAGGCAAGTTCATCATACCTTCAAATACTTCAACAGGTCAGAATAACGCAAACTTAAGGGGTATAGTTTAGTTTTTTAGTTGGAGTACAAACCTAAGAAGACCAACAAAATGGTTTTGTTGAAATCTATAGGCTATTCGGGAACTAATTGCTCTATTTATAATTTCTTACAAGTTAGTCACCTAAAGACAACCGTCCTCAGAAAACTTTAATGCTTCAAAACTCAGGGCCTTAGTAGGTAGGATTTAAAAGAAATCTACCGGAGATTTCACTAAATCTAGGGCTCCTCACAAGTACCTTGAGCAGAAAAGATGGAATTTTCACACAATTAACTATTTGCTTATACTTGTTAGTATTAATTAGCAGAAACATGACATAGACCCCAAATAACAGTGGGTTAAACAACAAGGAAGTCATTTATTTTGTTCTCAGTTCAGCGGCTGTGTTGCCAGCTTTCTGCTCCACCATCTTCCCTAGGGTATGACTCTCATTGTCTCCTTATCCAAGAGGGAGCTCTGAGCTCTAAGGAGCAGGCTTGAGAGAGGGGCAGAGGGGCAGAAAAGCCACACTTCTTCCTTTGAGCTTATGTCCTAAAAATGACACGCTTTTCCTCCATTTCATTGTCCAGAACTTAGTCATATGGCTGCTTCTTCCTGGCCATCATAGCTTTAGCTGAAAATGAAAGTTCTATTATAGTAGGAGAAAATATATAGGGGGAAAAATAACAACTGGAAGTTGCTAACACATCACTTATATGGCAAAGCTAACTATATATAAAGTCATATCTAGGAATTACACAAAAAAATATATTCTGTGCCATCCAACCAATATTACAAATCCATGCACTAAGCTTGGTGCACTTATCCACACAGGAGCCTCTCATTTGAACATTATCTTGATCAAATAATTTTGATTATATGGTGTAAAGCCCACAGTTGAAGAGAAGCAAACAATTATAAGAAAGGAGAAGAGATGACAGAGGAAGACATATTGAATTATTCTAATCTTTGCCAGCCTGAAGGAAAATCTAACTAGGAAAAACACAACTCCAACATTCCAACAGCACAGAGATCTGGAATAAGCACAAGGATTTGGTATAAGGCACATGGCATTCACTTATCGTTTTATCTTACCAGTATCCCTGGAATATTAATTGAAATTCATTAAATATCTTTTAAAAAGGCTGTGCTCTTTTACTGAAGGCATGATTGAATGTAATGGATATTGGGAGTGGCTAAGTAAGGCTAATTTCTGTGCTTACCAGCAATAATCATCAGCTATTTGGAAAACTCAGCTATCTAAAAAACAATAGATTCTCTAAATAAACTTGATAGCTGAAAATTTAATTTTAATGTGTCCATATGTATATTCTTAAGTGCATTCATCAGTAAACAATTTTTATGTACTTGGACATACCTCTTTTTAAAATGTGTGAGTTTGCAAACTGATTGCATATTACTTAAAGAGAATTTATAAATTTTATTGAATACCAATAGCTATGAATCATAATCATTTTAATAAAATATATTAATTCTACCTCAAGTGACATCATGATTTGTCCTAATTGTTAAGGTATTACAAATTACATTAAACTGAATGACAGTCAATATACAATGAGGAACACTATAGACTGTATTAATACATATATATACAGCAACTTTGATAACAACTGAATTTTAATACTCAGAATAAGAATTTCTATTAATATATATTTTTTAAATAAACATATCTGATCATTTCTTCTATCTGTACTCATAAAATTGAATTTGTGAGTACATAAAATATCTCTGAAAATCCAAATAGGCAGCAAATTGAATGCTACAATTGACGAAAAAGAAACTACTTCTTTATTTGCACATAGCATATAGAATGTCTTGTGGGAAAATTTAGATAACTGGCAAACATTCTGGGATGGAAAAGGTGGTAAGTATTCAAAAAACTAAAATATATACATATATCTATACATATATACACACACACACACAGTAATTATTAACTTCAGGGAAAATAGAAAGTAGTAGATAAAATAAAAAATAGTCACAGCAGTGAATAGCACTGACATAATCTTAATAATGTAAATGCTTAATACCTAGCCTAAGTACTTATACTAAAATTATAACCTAATTCTATTGAGGACAATTGAAAGTGTGGATGTGTGTGCTGGGGAATGGAGGGAAAAGAGACACAAATTCTGATCTTTTGTAGTGGGAAACTAAAAAATCATTTCTAAAACTGAAAATCCAGAAGAAGCAAGACAAACAAGTAGTGTAAAGTAGATAATTGCTAAAGCAATTATCCAAAAGCAGTAGAAGTGGTAGACTTAGTGGAAAGGGAAGGGGGCAGGTATTGTTTTATGAACAACATTTCATATATATTTGACCTTCTAAACTATTATACAAGTAAGAGCAAAAGTGAAGAAAATAAGGGGAGGAAAATTTAATACATAAAACCAGGCAAATTTAGCTAAGGTAGCTTGGGCAGGATTTGTCACATTTTGACACTTTCTAAGATTTGCCATAGATTATTCAATGTCTCTGTAAAATACCAGAATACTTTCTTCACAAATCACTGTGAAGATCAGAGATTATGTTTGTAAATCATCAACATCATTTGCTGCACAATAAGAACACAATATCTCAGTTCCTTTCTGCTTTCTCTTGAATTGTTACATTTTTTTAAAAAAATCTTCTCTTTTTTTGAGACAGTCTCACTTTGTTGCCTGGGTAGAATGCAGTGGCATCGTCATAGCTCACTGAAACCTCAAACTCCTGGGCTCAAGCAGTCCTCCTGCCTCAGCCTCCCAAGTAGCTGGGACTACAGGTGTGCACCACAATGCCCAGATAATTTTTCTATTTTTAGTAGAGATGGGGTCTCATTCTTGCTCAGGCTGGTTTTGAACTCCTGAGCTCAAGCGATCCTCCTGCCTGGGCCTCCCAGAGTGCTGCGCTGGCCAAGTTGTTACTATTTGTGTAATGGAACATGAGGATGTGACATGATCCTAGTTCACCCCCCAGTGTCTACAGGATAGACAGCAGACACCAATGTGAGTGAGTGCCATATCCCCATAGACAGATTTTATGAGGAAATGGTTGAAAACTAATGTCATAATTTTTGGATAAATCAAGGATATCAGTGGGGGTCTGAGTGTGGACAGGAGGAAGTTTGTGAAGATATTTTTTTTGAAAAAGTATTGGTGAGTCCTCATGCCTAGTGAGGAGGGTTTCCATAGGATGAGTTGGAGGGTTTGGAATAAGTATCCTGCAGTTGGGAGCCAGGAAAGGACAGTGCTGGACTCACTACTGATAAAGCAAGAATGGCCAAGGACAGCAGAATAGATAGTAACAACAATAATAGTAAAAATTAGCATACTTTAATATAGTCCTTATAATATGCCAGACACTGTTCTAAGCATTTTGTACATATTACCCCATTTAATTCTCAGAACTTCATCAAGTGCATAAGGACAGTGAAGCACAGAGAGGTAAAGGACATGCTATGGTCACACAGACAGAAAATGGCATAATACAGGTTTGAACTAAGAACTTTTGACTCCAAGAGTCCAAAAGTCTAAAAATTATTTTGGGCTACTCATCATTTAAGATGGGGTTCCAACCACAGGAATAACCTACAATTTGGAAAGTGAGGAGAGGAAATTTGCTATGGTCTCTTGAAAATGAAATACTACACATTTGTATATTTGCATGACTGTGATAAACTGAAAAGTGTATAGAATGCTTTATTTAATCAGATGGTAAGTGGTGAAGTTGGGTTGCAAACCTAGGCCAGCAGAACTATAGAGTCAGGCATATCCTCTCTACTGGAGTCAGATTCATAATCTGCAAACTGATGATAATAGGACTGATTTCATGTCGTGTTTTTGTTTTGCAAAAGCAATGACTAGCATAGTGGTCCTCACCTGTGGCCCAGGAATCTCTTCGGAAATTCAAGACTCTCTGAGAGTCCACAAAGTCAAAAATAACACACAGATAAAAGATCCATTTGAGGTGCAAGATAGATCGATGGATTCTAATGTCCTGAGTCTGTAATGTGTATTGATATGGCTTCTGAGTCCACATAGTAACTAACTTTTAAGAAACTATCACTTGTTGAGTTTTAGGGTAGCATCAAATAATATCCCCAGTTATTTGAAAAAGGATATCAAAAAAATCTCTTCCCTTTTGGAACTATTTTCTGTATGAGGCTTGATTTTCTTCTTGTGCATAACCAAAACAGCATATCACAACATATTGAATGCAGAAGCAGATAGAGAAGTCCAGCTGTCTTCCACATCACATACCTAGACATTGAAGATCCTTGCAAATATGTAGAACAATGCCACTTTTCTCATTTTTTTATTTTGGGAAATATAGTTATTTTTCATAAAATATCTTATTGCTATTGTTATAAATTTATTTTTAATTTTAAATGAGTTAATATATTTTTAAATTTTCTCAGTTTTATTTCTATTAATAGATATTATCCAAGTAAACAAAAAATATTTGGGATCCTCAATAATTTCTGAGACCAAAATGTCTGAGAATCATTGGCCTATATTAGCTACTTAATAAATACCAATATTTTCTCACTTAGTTTTATTAGTAATAGGTACAAGGGTTTTTTTTACCTTTTTTGATTTTATGTTTTATTCCAAGATAAAAATTTGCCATTCCATTATCTAAGGTAATGGTTCTAAATGGTTCTGTTCCTTTATGTATTTTTCAGTGTCATAAACATTGTAGAACTGTTGCTAATCCAATACATTCCTAATATTTCCCACTGCAATTAAGCTAATGAGTTATAATGTAATCATTTTCTATTGAAGAGTAAAGTTTTTGATCCTCTAATATGTTGTTACAAAAATGATTTTGTTTAATATTGGTGCAAAGTGAGGAATAAAAATGTTTGATCATACCAAAGGATACACTTTTACCATTATGCATTTATTTTAAGAAATCACTAATAATAGATCAATATAAAGACTTATACCTAGAAATTACATACTAGAAAATACATCAACACATAATTACATTAAATACATAAATACTATTAGTTTTTTTCCCACAGCATGTTCAACTTAATTTTATGGATCACAAAGCTCATGTTCTGGTAGAATTTCCTGAGAAGAGTGGACATGAAACTATTAGAAGACACTATAAACTGAAGCTGTATTTGCTATTTACAAGTATTTAAAATGAGTTCTTGCTGTGTTTATAAAGCCTGGTAAACAATCACCATGGTAGCAGATATTCAAAGATGTTGAGTTTATATCTATTAAGAGGCACAGGCATAAATGAGATAAACAAAAACCTGGTCTTTCATAAAGGGACTATTTAATAACATAACACACAACAAAAGTCTTGGGGCACAGGGGAAATTCTTTTATGTCAAAAAATGTTTGGAAGCAGTTTCCTTCCTCACAAAAGCTGTCCTGTCTGGGTCTAGCTCCTAAGGCAAAGACAAGGAGAGGTGAGAAGCTAGCTGCAGGAGCAGGTACAGGAAGTGGTTTTCTGCGGAAGGATCAAACAAGAGCGCTGATACCTTGTAGGCTCTCCATGAATGTCCCTGCGGAGAAGGAGAATGAAGACAAAGCTGGGAGAGACCCTGAGGTCTGCAGCTGGTGGGGGACTGGGTAGGATGGGGTGGAGGGGTGGTCAGGTGTCAGGTCAGAAAGGCAAGGCAATAAAACCAGAGAGAAGTGTGTGCCCTAGCTTCAGAGTTAAAGAGAATGGGGTTTAGAGTGAGGTATGCAGTGGATAAGATCTAGCAATTCAAACGTTAAATCTGTAAAATGCTGGCACAGGCAGGACATTTCTTTCCTTCATAGCCAAACCCGTTGCTGGAATGAGAGCAGTTCCTTACAGGCTTGTTACCTCTCGGTACCAACGAGTGATGCTCCAACAAAAGCCACGCTTTTCAAAAAATTAAAAGTTTAAGTTGACATATAAAATTGCATATATTTATCGTGAATAACATGATGTTCTGAAGTTCATGTGCACTGTGGAATGGTAAATCTAGCTAATTAACAAATGCATCACCGCACATAGTTATCATTTTTGTGGTGAGAACACTTAACATCCACCTTCAGCCTTTTTAAAGAATACAAGATATCATCATTAACTATAGCTACCATGCTGTATAATAGATCTCTTGACCTTATTTCTTCTATCGAACTGTAAAGCCAAGTTCTTGAACCTGCAAAAATGCAAACTAAATAGAGAGAATCTGTTTCCAGAAAACTACCAGTCATAACCAGAGATCTTCAGAGATTGCCCCACAGAAGGAAACAACAAATGCTGTAGAGGGATAGCTGATGGAGCCTGTGCACAGTCTTTGATCAACCAAAGATAGGAAAAAAAGCTTGAGAACATGTTTTGATAGGAGGAAGTAGCCATCCCTATAAAGATCACTACAAAACAAACACAAAGATAAATGAACAGATGGTGCAGAAAAGTAAGAATTAAAATGATTAATAAAAGATCTGTACAAGACTGGGGTCAAAGAAAATTCTGCTTAAGCAAACATGGCTAAGGATTTTAGTGCTTCCTTGGTACCAAGAGATACGAAGTAATCAGAACTACTAATTGTAATCTGCATTATCTTATTCATGTTTATGTGAAATTTCTAATAAATTGTAAGCAGTATATTTCATATGTGATTTCAATCATTCTCACATAATTTTAGGTTATTTTTTGCAAGTCCAAGTAAGTGTGAACAACCTCTTCAGTTACTAGTAAACAAAGACATTTGAAACAGATAGATTTCAAATTGACAAATACTGAAAATATTCCCAGCCTGGGCAGATAAATAGTGCTGCACTCCTTACAGAGCTATGTATACAAAGAATAGCCTATACAATTACATTTTTAATCAAAATATTAACAGAGATATTAAGATTTTAATTGTTTTTCCCATTATCCATGTTTTTTCTTTTTGTAATAACATTTTAGATTTCATATTTTCTCCAGTAATGAAAACTGTTTCTTTTTACCTGGAAAGATAAGAATCACTACAGAATAAGAGACATTATTCCTTTGCCACAAAAGTGAATGAAGCCATTCATTTCTTTCAAACTTATAGTTATTAAATATCATGCTTTAAAATCCTTTGAAAACAATACAGGTTATGAAATCTTTACTCAATTATAACATAAGTTAATTGCTTTTTTCCCAAATACATTTTTCTTTATATTTACTCTGGGCAATTTCTGTCAGATATTATTGTACAAAGATATATCATAATTTGTTCTGCTTTGGCTTGTCATGATTGCATAAAAGATTAAAGCTTTATCCATGGGTAAAAATAAATTATAGACACTAATGAATAAGAGCTTTATGGGAAAAAAGTCTGGGCTCTAGAACACACATGATGCAAACTATACATAATTTCAGGTAGGAAATTAAATGCTAAACTTCGTGAAATTGATCAAATCTGCACTGGGGACATTTTTGCTGCTGAGCAGTTCACATGGCTCATCATTTAATATTCCAGTCACAAAGGTGACATGGTTTCCATTCCTGGCATTTTAGTCCATTGTGTCTAAAGAAGTAACTTATTATTCCACACTCAGAGCCAACATTTTCTACTTAAAACAAAATTCTAACAAAATTAATGTGAGATGAGGATGGTATTCATTCATTTCCAGCTAAATTAGTTATCTACTTTTTGACAGCCTCCACTGTTATAGTGTGCAGCACTGAAAGCCACATTTTGTTTAGAGAAAAAAATATGTTGAGAGCTTTAAAAGCAGAGAGTAGAATATGCTTATGTAGCTTTTTTCCCTAGAGGAATACTATTAAAACAATGCCACTGATGGTATTGGCACAAACAGTGGAGGTTTTTTTATTTATATCAAAATGTTTAATGAAGCTAAAATGCACTTTTTTACTCTCAAAGAAATCAATTTTAGGTGGCCTCTATGAGCTTTTTGACAATAGCTTAAGTGCTTTTCTATAGTCGTTAAAGATAGGCAAGTTATTGGGCATACACTAATATAGTTTTCTACTAATTATATAAAATAATTTGAGTATTTTGTCAGAGACCCATTACCATTTTTTAAAATTTTTCTATAGTACATTAACTTAATGTTTTCAATATATGATAATTTAGCTATTTAAACACTTCTGAGCCCATTTACAAAATTGCTTTCATCTCTGGAGCCCTTACTAATAAAGAATAAAAGACACGAAGTATAAATGTTTTTTTTATACAGAGTTCAAGGCTACAAAAAAATAACTAGATAAATCTGGACACTCATGGCTATAACACATTTGTAAGTATGTGGTATTTGATACAAAATTTTCAAACTCTAACTTTTAAAAAGAAAGGAAATATAAGTTATCAATTCATTTGGGAAATGGCATAGTAACCACTGGATTAAAGTGCAGGGACTTACAAAACCTACTATAATAGATTATTATAACCAATGTTGAAATGAATAATTCATAAAGAGATTTTAAACATGTATTTTTTGTGTCTTGGTCATATAAGAAAAGAAAACTTGGCTCATTGCACAATACAAATAAATAGCTTATGATTTTATGAATCAGTCAACAATATCAGAAAGGAGATAAACTATCTCTGTGAAATCTATATGTTTAACGAAACTTCTATTTACTATGCTGTAACTCTCCAAAAGTCATTTTACCTCCCTGAAATAATCAGAGGAGTCTGGGGATATATTTAAAGACCATCAAGATTTAATATGATAAACTTTCTATCATTAATGAAAGACATTTGTTTTAAATGTAGGATATTATAAAATGCCAATTTATGCAGCTTAATTGACTCAAAAATCTAATTGATCATTAAAAATTATATGTGGTGCATTTGGATAATTTGACAATGTATATGCAGAACTTTAAAGATTAAATAGTGACTTCTGGGTTAAGATGGCTAAAATATCTTTATTATATTAGAATTTTCCTCATTGATAGCTAATAAAGTGAGCAACAAATGGTCATATAAAAAGAAAAAAATTACCAACAGTGTCCAAAAAAGGAAATAAGCTAACATAATACAATAATCTTCAAAAACTAGCAAGCAAGACAGCCAGAAAGACAGAAAGGGAGAAAGAAAGAGAGACAGGAAGACAAAGAGGGAAGAGAAAAAGAGAAAGACAGACAAAGACAGACAGAGGGACAGGGAAGAGAAAAAGATAATAGGCATACAGGTCAAATTGCAGCTTTGAAAGAAACACTAACTGGTCTCAGATATAGTGGGAAGAGAAGAAATATTTCACCCATATCTTATCAGAGCAGATAGAACTCCCAATATGATCAAAGAAAGGAAGATCAACTGTCCAACATAGAAGAAAAATAACTCATGGAATTCCTCACAATTACTTCATGTCATAAAATAACATATTGAGAATGTGAATTCTGCAAAACTGAGCTCAAAGAGGAGATGAAACAACTACATGAGTTTAAAAATGACTATGAAAGGCTTATGAAAACAAATTAAGGATCAAAATTCCACCATTACATAACAATACATATTTAGAAAAAAATGAAGCAAAATTGACTTGACTAAAAATCAAATAAGTGATATAAAGAACAATGTTGAGTTTATATAATGATTCCTGTTTTCTTAATGAAAACAATTAAAATGATGAAAGAAAAACAAGGAGATATGGAAGCCAAAGGAAATACAGAATAAAGATCATTCATATCTGTGAAACAGAAACACAACAAATGCAAGAGAGTACGTTTTAAATCTGTAATAGCATTCCCCCAAATAAAGAACTGCATCTAAACATTAAAAGAACACAGTATATTTCAAGCAAATTTAATACAAAATAGTCAATACTAAGACATGGCCTACTCAACCTATTGACTATTTAGACCCCACAACCCTCCCCAAAAGAGTCACCTAATAGGAAGGAAAATATTAGGTTAGCTGCAGAACTTCCAACATTCAATGCAAAAGGTAACAAAACAACATCCATAAACTAGGGAAACAAAAGTACAACCCAAGAATCTATAACCATTCAAGATCTTATGTATAAAGACAGTAGGTACGTTTTCTCAAATAACAACAGATTAAGAAAATTAGCTCAGGTGCCTTTTTTGAGGGGGGAAAAAGAGCTTGGCCATGAAATACATCCAATTAAAAAATAAAGAAAAACAAATACTAAGAAATTGAGAATCTATGGTAAAAAGGAATAGTGAGGTGCACCCATCCATTTTCATACAGAACTCTTAAGAAAAAAACCACGGGGCCTGAAGTTACAGAACAAAACAAATGTCATAAACATGGGCAATGTAAATAATCATATGCATTATTAAAACAAGAAGATGCAAGAGTGGGTAACACATTCATATTCTAAACAGGTATTCAGTAGAATTAAAATTTAAATAAGTAGTATAAAAAATGACTCTTGTCAAATATTTTTATGTTCTCTTTTCTTGCGTCGTCTTCTCTACTTTCTTTTTTATTTTATTTTTTTTTATTTCAGGAAATTATGGGAGTACAAACAATCTCTTTTCTTTCTTAGCCTCTTCCCCACTCCCTCTCTCTCACTCTCTCCTTAACCTAAGTGGTTTATTTTTCTTCTCTGAAATTCAACTGAAACTAAAGTTGACACATTTTATTTAAAATAAAATCGATACTATGATTTCCATATTATAAATCATTTCCATCTATCCATCCGTCCACCCTTCCAAGTATTTGTGCCAAAGGGGTGAGGAGACTTGTGATACTGAAAGATGTGTGGGGTGATGTTCAGCTAATGTTAAAAATGATAGTTTTAGAGTGATAGACTTTAAATTTTCATCTTAATTTTCAGCATTATTTGTCTTCTTGAAGTATTTATAATTTTACCAAAATCAATAAAATATATTTTCTTTAAAATCTGGAAGCAAATGTATAAAAAAGGTGTAAAATGCTAATTTTCAGTAGCTGACTACTAATTGAAGGTTATTCACAAGTTTGATTTAGATAATTTGGGTGTTTAACACTTATGTGTATGCAGCTTATCTGTTCATCCTTTGATATTTCCTCTCCTAACGAAAAGATTAATTTTCAGTGACTTTTTAAAACAAATTGTAATTTTGAATTTAACTTAAATATGTAAGTTAGATGCTAGTCTCTGCATTCTGGTCATTTTTAGACTCCAATGCAAAACCCACAGACACAGACTTTTTTTAATTTTTGCATATGATGGGGCTACAAATGTTTAGGTTACACATATTGCCTTTGCCCCACCTGAGTCAGAGCTTCAAGCATGTCCATCCCCCAGAGGGTGCGCACTGCACCCATTAGGTGTGACTATACCCCTCCGCTCCTCCCCCCTCCTATCTGCCCAACACCAGATGACTGTTACTACTATATGTACACTTAAGTGTTGATCAGTTAATACCAATTTGATGGTGAGTACATGCGGTACTTGTTTTTCCATTCTTGTGATACTTCACTTAGTAGAATGGGCTCCAGCTCTATCCAGGATAATACAAGAGTTGCTAGATCACGATTGTTTTTTGTGGCTGAGTAGAACTCCATGGTATACATATACCACATTTTGTTAATCCACTCATGTATTGATGGGCACTTGGGTTGCTTCCACATCTTTGCAATTGTTAAAAGATATATTACTAAAAATATAAAGTGTTCTCACTGGGGACAATTTAAGAGCATTGGTGCTTTCCTATAGTCCTTTTTCATGATTCAAGAAGCATTTCTCACCTAAAGATTAAAGCAAATATCATGCCTTTTCAAATCTTCCTGATAAATAACTCAAATATTTTAGTCATCATCTAAGTCTGGGTGAGATTTTTACTTATTTTTTCTTTTTAAAAAAATTAAACAGCAGTGGAGAGCAAGCTTCTGTTTTTCCATTTTTCCCTCTAATGAATTTCAGGTAAGGCCTTTTTCTTAAATTATAAGATATATAAAAATATAAATTAGTATTTGAACTGTCAGTTTTCTAAAATCAATAGAAAATTCACAGATAGCTAATACCACCTCAGGAAAATATCTTAATGTCAGTATATATGAAATGGTTATTAAAGTTTATGACATTTTGATAGGACTGATCATTGAGAGAATAACTTCTAAGGTAAAACAAATTTTGACGAGAGAAACAAACAAAAACAATGCTTACATTATTTTGTTCCACAGTCAGAATTTTTCTTTGCCCTGCTGATTTAGAAATTGTGATTTAATAAACTACATGTAAATACCTAAACATATTTTAGTAGAATTATGTAAAACCTGGCGGAATAAAATGTGATAAGCCTGAGGAAAAAAAATACCCTTTAAAAATATAAATGGGGTACTTGATAAGCTAGTTTCTTAGATAAATGAAAAACCATAGCCATGTGTTATTTGTATGACTTTTTACTCCAAAGAGTCAATATATTTTCACAAAAAGCTAATTTTAAGTGAAAACATTTAAAAGTTGAGTTCCAACTGTCATCTTCGTTAGCATTTTCCCTCTGCTTTTTAGGTGAAAAGTTGTTATTGTTGCTGTTAATAGGAATAACAAATTGAGTTTCATTTATATATTATTTACCAAAGTGCAACATAAAGAGAATAAAGCCGGGGACTGAATGGCCAGTAGGAAAGATTTATGCTTTTACTCTTACTTCTTTTTATAGCTTTTTTAAATAGTAACCATTTCTTATTTCTGATGTTTCAAACTTCTTAATCCTTTTAAATTTATTAGCTGTTTTCATTTTTACTTAATGACTGGCATTTAATTTTATAATATGTTTAACAAATATTAAGTGTTCTTTAAGTTTATTAGATTTTTAGAAATCATTTTATGTTGATATCTTATTTGGACTTAACTTCTCAGTTGTATGACTCAGGTTCTTAAATTTTTACTTTCTTAGCACTGCTTTCTTTTTTTTCCTTTTCTCTTCTTTTCATTTCTGTTCTTTTATTTTCTTTTCTAGCATTTCCCCCCTCCCTTCCTTCTTTTCTTCCTTCCTTTCCAAATGTAATCTTCTACTAGTTCTTTTTGAACTTATCTTTTGTACTTTACATATTCTTTAATTCCATTTGCTTTTATAACGGCCAGTGAGGAGGAGGACTGTTAAAGCTAGGAATAGAGTCCACAGGACTAACAGAAGGTTGGAACTTTATCCCTAGAAGGTAGCATCTATGTAAAGTTAGTTCATCAAAAAGTCTTATTTCTGGATACTTGAGAGAATGACAGAGTAAACCTCCCCAGAAAAAATAAGTTCTGTCCACATAGAAATGGTAAAATAGACTTTATGAAATGGTGCTGTTTTTTTTTATTTCAGGAAATTATGGGGGTACAAACATTTTGGTTACATGTTATGACTTTGCCACATCCAAACCATGATTTGAGACGTGACTTTCTCCCCCTACAACACTCACCAGGTCCATTAGTTGTGAGTTTACCCACCCCAAACCCCCACCCCCAAAGAATATTACTACTGTGTGAGCACCTTAGTGTTGATTCTTCACTCGAATGTTTATGCCAGCACAATTCACTATAGCAAGGATGTGGAAACAACCCAATTGCCCGTCAATCCATGAATGGCGTAATAAAATATGGTATATGTATACAATGGTGCTGTCTTTTGACACTCTATATAACCTAACCATCATATGAGAAGCTGTGCATTTTGGAGTTCATGGTTTTGGATAAGCTTTAACTAAAATATGCTGAAACACTGGAGCAAAAGAATGGCAGGAGAACACAACTTTATCTGAATTTTGTGAGAAGCTAGATGGTGTTGATATTCCTAAGAGAAAATGACAGAAAAGGTACCTACATTTCTATAGCAGCCTAGAGTGAAGACTGTATTTGTAATTTAGATCACTACTTTGATGACTAGTCATATGAAAGTCATGTGTGTATATGTATGTGTGTGTGTGTGTGTGTGTGTGAGAGAGAGAGAGAGAGAACGAATGTGTGTGTCTTTCAGATCATGTAACCAGTTTAGTTTTTCTTTTTGTGTTGACTTCTAGGAACTTAGAACCAATTTGGTTCCGCTTTTATTTTAGTCTTTGACTTGACTAATTTCGTTTTAATTATCTGCTTTTATTTTACATGTCTTTGTAAGTCACTTCAAAAAGATTTTGGAATAAAGTGGAGAGAAAAATATACAAACAGACACATGAAATAATATCCAAAGTAACCCTTTTAAGTTAGTTGAAATGGCATGTCCACTTTGCATATCAGCATATCAAGCACAGAGAGGTGAAGCAATTTGTATAAACCAAACCAATAAATAAGTAACAGATCCAGAATTCTAAACTTAAGATCTCAACTCCTACTTAAACCAACGTTCTTTCTATTATCTTATTTGGCTCTGCTACAATTTAATTTTTACTAACAAAACAGTTTACCACATGAAAGGATTATATTATTACTTGCTGTTACAGCTGATGGTAGTATTTAGAAAAGGCTATAATTGTTGAACGAGAAGCACAAAGGGGAAATTAAGTAAATTCAGTTAAGTTCAGGAATAAAAGTTTGGGATTGTTGTTGGTTTGTTTCCTTTTAATACTGTGTTAAGAGTGAGAAAAGAAAATGGGGTGAGAGACATATTTTTTCAAATTTTATGGTAAGTAGGAAGGAGAGTTAGAGGAGGCTCATTAGTCAGTTTAGAGTGTCCTTCTGATCTGTTAATGTTAATTCTTCTGTTTCAAAGAGACATTGGGAAATGAGCCTTGGAAATGCATGAAGGTTCTCTTAAGCCCTTTTTACCGAAAGCATCTAATGACTGGATTCTGAAACCAGATTCTGGCATTCTGGTAGCAGTCTGCAGAGTTCTCGCCATTCCTTTAACTATCATTTTCCAGGCTGGCACTTCCCAGTATATTTTCTCTTCCTGAATACTGATTTTTTTCCTCAGACTATTTTTTTTCCACATAAAAGTGAAAACTACTCTGTTGAAAATTCAAGATCCAGAATCAGGGCAGGACGGTAAGAATAGCCTTGGACGTTAACTTTATGAGCTCTCTTATAGTTTAGCTTGAGATAAGGTTTGGTAGTTGCTACTGCAAATAGATTTTAAACCTGGTTAAATCTGTGGAAAGCAGCATTCTCTTTGAAGACAGTGAGTGGGATTCCAAGTACCTAGGTGGTTCTAAATGATAAATCTACCTAGATGGAAGCTTGGCCTTCAGAAGCCACGCAATACCACCCCACCCCACCCCCAGGTCACCAAGTCAATTTTTCAAATGAGAAAGGCCAAAATCCCAGCTAGGAAACGTCATCTTTAAGCCTATATCTATCTCTTCAGCTAGGGCTATAAACTATTCCTGAATGATATGACTCAGTTTCTTATTTCAAGTCTTCAAAAAGAGCAAATGAAACTTTATAACCCCATTTTCTCTCTTTTTTTTTTCTTTAAAGGACGTGCACTTTACAGAAATTCTGATATTTATCTACATTATATCATACAAAATACAGATTAATTTTACCATATTATCTGAAAGAATATTTGAATAGTTAT
This sequence comes from Eulemur rufifrons, assembly GCF_041146395.1. Classification (NCBI taxonomy): domain Eukaryota; kingdom Metazoa; phylum Chordata; class Mammalia; order Primates; family Lemuridae; genus Eulemur; species Eulemur rufifrons. Next base: position 30,711,982 of record NC_090997.1, on the reverse strand, counting down.
ACAAATAGCAATTATAGCTATGGCAATGCAAAATACATTTATAATATAAAAGTTAATTGTAATGTAAGAATATGATAACTATTGCTAACTTTTCCACTTTTTTATCCTTATACTGATAGTTTAAATTATTAGCGTCTTTATTTATTTTTGTGTTCTCATACATCACATGGTATAGACAGTATTGAAAGGAGCAGCCTTATGCGCCAAGACTGTTAATTCTTATACCCCAGGGAAGCTTAATAGCTAGCAAGTTAGCTACAGAGAAAAGCTCTTTAGCTGTTTTGTTTCCTTTTGTATACAGTTTCTGGGTTTTGGTGTGTACGATTATATGAAATGATGCATTTCTTCCTATCAAAGGACTTAAGTAGGACAGCACCCATGGGGTGACCAGGGGTTAGATTAGTGAGTGCATAGTTGCAGAGAGGAAAAGCTAAAAAGTTTTTTGATTTCTCTAAATTGGGATCCTCAAAATGGAGATTATGTTTTTGAAGATGTATGGATTTTTAATATTCATATCTTAAATTCATAATCAGTGAAAATGAATTTTGTAATCACATGCACCATATTTTCATGTATAAGTTTGTTCCACTTTCCTCCACACATCCTCTTTCACATTTCACTCTTAAAATAAGGTATATGGAAGTGAGCTAAGAAATTATGCATTGTTGCTCTCTACAAAAGACAGAGAAATATCATTTATCCATAGCAGATTAAACATCTATCAGTACAGGCAGCAGGCTACTCATCAGACTTTCAAAGGACATTGACCATATTTAAATGTAATCTGAAACTTCCAGTTAAAGATACTGAAGTAAGGCTGTCTCTGCCTGATTCTTCTTTCTGAAACTAACCAATAAGAATGCAAATATAGGAAATAAAATCCCATTTTGGGTGAAACTAGAAAATAGCCACAACCCCAAAATGCAATCTAAGATAGGCTGCCAAAAGCAGTGACAGTTGGGCTTGGTCCAGGGAAATAAAGGGTGAACCCATTCCGATGCAGTTCTCAGGCAGCATACACTCTTCAGTGCCACACGGTGTCCCATGCCTAGAAAGACAAGATCTTGGTTTGTAGGCAGGTGTGTACCAGATCCCCAAGCCTCTTATCAAAAGGTGGCAGGGAACGTAGGGCCAGGTAAAAAAACAGATTTATGGCATTTTAAAACAACTCAGGCTTTTGGTTTGTCTCATGGAGGAACAAAAGTCACCTCTGCAGCTGTTTTTCATGTGTTAGAGAAAAATAAAATGCAATGCCCAGAACTGTTGTTGATATGCAAAGCTCAGCAGACCTTGCTAGCTAGCCAAGAGCAGAGGTTGGTCTGCTTGCAGACTGGAGGGTCTAATCCCAGGATCTAGGGTCTAATCCCAGTATCTCAGGATCTAGGGTCTAATCCCCTAGATAGGTCTAATCCCAGGATCAACCAGCTAATACCCCACCAGCTCACATCCCCACATTGTTCTTAAAAAATTGTGGGGCTAGGGAAAAGAAATAATTTCCACTAAAAGAGGCATAATATTCAGGAGGAAAACTGCTTTTAACCAAAATCGACGCGAAAACAGTGCCACAAGAAAAATGACAAAACTTAATGGCAGATGAAGAATCCATAGCAGAAAAATAATGTTGTAAAGCAGACAAATAATATAAACAGACTCCGTGAAATCTAAGAAATTGTAGAAGTTGTGACCTCTCTAATACATGAATTCTAAAAATACATGCAAGGGCTCAAAAAGAAAAACACAGGGAGAAAATCTGAGCTAGAAGAGCCAGGAAGAGTAAAATGAAAAAGAAAAAAATAGGATCATATCTCATGTTATATGAGTTGGGTGTGTGATTTGGTTCCTTAGTAGTTCATCTAGACTATATTTGCATTTAGGATAGTTATTTTTTCTAAGATAATTGAGAAAAAAGTATCATACAATTCCTTCTTATAAAAATAAGAAAATAAGGAAGCATCACACATCATTTGGGTATATTTTGCCTAAATACAAACTTCACAGAAAGACAAAGATCAACCACTTCAAATGTGCCAGTGAGATAAATTCAAGCTTAATTTGGAGAATAGTGTCGGTCCATCATGACCAGTCAAATCACCTAGACCCTCTGTGAGATTCAGCAAGGCCTCCCCACCAGAAAGCTGCAGATATATGGACAGTGTTTAAAATAATGTCTCTTTAATTTAGCACACCTAACCCCAAACACCTTATTTTGAAGTTCTACTGTCTCTGTTTAAGGTCATAAAATATTCTAAGATTGATAAAAATGTTTGAACTCCCTTCTAAAATTCACCTCTAATAGTGTATGTTAAATATTTTAAGAGTTGAGATTAGATTAAAAATATATTAAATAGTTTTTAAATGTCAGGATATTGGTTTTCTCAACCCATTTATTTTCAATTTGACTAAGTAGTAACTTCTAATTTGAGGAAAATATTTTACACCTAATTTGTCCCAAACTTAAAGGCTTGGCGTCTGACCCAGATTCTTCAAAGCAAAATCTTGAAACTTATTTTATAAACAGTATATCACATGAATTCAGTTATGATCTTAGTACTTTCTTGCTTTAGTGACTCATCAGATTAGACTTAGTGGCCACCCATAAATATATTCTTCCAGGCTGTCTCTGCTCTGAACAGATGGAGTATCCACAAATAAACTCAGCAAACCTAACTCAAAATTTGAAAGGCTGGGGAAACGTGGAGTTGAAGTTTTCTTCTAAAGGATTTCAACTTGGCTGCAATCTTTGAGGTTTCTGGTCCTTCACACAAGTAGTTATTCTTTAAGTTGCTTTGTTCTATAACTTTAAATTTAACTTACCTAGTCACAGAAGGAAATCATCAAACTACCTTAAACCAATTATATTTTGGATTTTTAAAAATAAACTATATATATATATATATATATATATATAATTCTAAGGATAGCGCCATTATTATTTTAATAATATCCTGTTTTCCCCAGATTACGATATAGTAGCCCATACTCAGGAGACCATGAAGTTTGAATAATTATTCTTAAAGTATTATTAGCTTTGTGTTGATCCACACACATCTTCACTTTGTCTAAATTTTGGCCTCTACATCTTAAGAATTAAAAAGAGCAAAGCATTGGGAGCCTCAAGACTCTAATGGGATGTTCACATGGCTCGGGTATTAGACTGAAAATTGACGAGAGTTGCGCAGAATGATATAAGAGTTTACCATTTAGGCTACATTTACATGTTATTTTTCTTTGCATACCATGATTATGTTGATTTATAAATAGGATTTGGTTTCCAGATTATCAGATTCATTTTTCATTCATTTAACAATTACTTGTATATTTAAGAACTGCACGTGGTGCTGAGAATATTGCAGAGAACCAAGGAGACAAAATCCCTGCCCGTATAGAAGCTTACACACCCTACAAAGGAAGAGATTTTCCTCTTGACTTGGTTATTTTATCAAGAAAATTGATATTTTAATTTTTATTTTTTTTGACTTTTTTATAATTCCAGAAAAAATATTGCTTTATTTTTGGATGCGATGATTATAAATATGTTTCCAGTAATACAAGGGTTAAATCATTTGTACTTACAAATTGCTTTTAGTAGTGACTGTTGAGAATATAGTGATTTTTTCTGCTTTAAATACATTTACAAAATATTAATGAATTTTTATTGTTTTAGTTAAGTTATATTTAACTAATTCTCAGTAAAACAGGAAGATAATGAAGTTTCTGAGTTCAAATACTTCTTCATCTTTTAAGGTAAGAATATTTATCTAGCTAAAATAATAAGGAAATTGATTTTATTTTAATTGCTTAAAATATAAACAGTATAATCATATTTTAGTTCAATGATTAGATTTTCAACTTCTAGACATGATCAAAGCCACAAACTGAATGACTTCATATATTGTTTTCCTTTGACATCAACAGGCTTTAAAGTATCAATAATATTACAAAATGAATAACCATATTAAATTAAAACTCTGTTCTCCCATACTCATTAATTTTTTTAGTTATTTTATCTTATTTTATATATACTGTATTAAAAATTCTTTTTAACGAAAAATTTTGTGTTCTCTCCTGGATGAAATAATTTTTTTCATTTATAAAATAATTTTACGGAAATAGTTCAGCATGAAAAGTTACATGTATGAAATGGAATCAAGAAAGATAAAGATATCTTGGAGTTTTCAATTACATACATATGATCTTTCCTATAAAATATGGATGTGGTTATTTTGGTTCAAAATCATAAGTCTTTGAAAGAAACATGTTTTTTAAAAAAGTCCTCATAAAACAGGCTTGTTTTCAATACGGGCTAATTGTATTTCTGAGCCGTGTGCTGGTAAGAACACACAGGAAAGTACACAGTGGGCAGATGCTAACACATCAAAATGGGAGGGATGTCAATACAAGAGTTCCAGATCTCCAGGCAGGGAGAAGAAAATGTTGTGCTGTTCCTTAAGAACAAACATGCTACTGATCCGGACAGAATAATGATCTTTAAACTTATTTTCCAGAGATATAAATGAATTTATAATAATTTTTCTATTAATCCTTCTGTCCATCTACTCTCCTTTATTTTAAACCAATATTGCACAGTTGTAAATATGGCCAAGGTTAATAGTAAATTTAGCTAAAAGTCCCCCATAGAATTTAAACACTTATTTCATCTTATTACTCAGTTCTACCCTCCCGCCAATCTAATAACTACTCGATGTAATGAGAAAATTAGATTAAACAAGATAAACTGAAAATACTAAAATGAGTGCTATCATTGAGGCAGTAGCAAAAGCTGATCTTCTCAAACTAGATATATTATATATCATTTTAGTTGATATGATATATGGAGTAAATACTTCACTGTATCTTTAATTTTGGACTTCGGATCTAGAGACAATGCAATGTGGGAAACTCAGAGATAAGTCCTGTTACTACGGAAATTAAGAGTCTAAGTGAAGAGGTGAAATGACTAGTCAAATAATTATAAAGCAAAGTAAAAAATATGATATGTCTTTACTAAGAATATAAGAATACAGTATGTTTAAAAATAAAACAAATCAGCATTATACCTTACTCATGTTTATAGAAGCCTAAGTAGTTATTTTTAATAATTGAACTAGATTTAAATATCACAATATTATTTTTAAATACCTTCTGAATGTCTTTTTTATAAATGTTTGCCAATAATCGTTTGTTAATTTTTTTAATCCTACTTGATTTTGTGTGCTTTAGATACAAAGTTCAATTTAGAATGTATACTTTAAAATATGTATAGGTACTTGAAGTGAAATAGTCTGATTTAAATTCCTTAATATTGGAACCTAAAAGGAAAAAATAGCTGTTAAATGTATACTTAACCATTACATATGATCCTGTTAACAGTATTTCCATTGAACCTATATGTTCGTTTGGGTTCAGATCATTATAGTGTGAATCAAAAGAGTTACATACATTTTCCATCTGGGCTGCTTGCTCATGCCCTGTCATCCCCATCGGCATAAAGCAGCCTAGATGGAAAATTTAGGAGTGATCTGAAAGAGAGTTTGGCAATCTAATGATGGACACATGAAAATACTATTTGAGGCAGAGGATGTAATTCAGGATGTAATTTTCCCCAATCCTTGTTGGCACAATGTAGTTCTCATTTCATGTGATGTCCTGAAGAATCTCATCCTTTTGACTACTTCTTCTAAAACTATTTCCACCTCGACTTCCTAGTCTCCCCTGTATTCTGGCTCTCTTCCCGCCTCTCTGATGACTGCCTCAGCTAATGGTTTTCTCAAGGGTCCAAACTTGATTGACTTCTTTCCTCAGCCCTTTCTGGGTGATCTCATTCACTACTCTTGTTCAATACTATCTAACTCCAGTGACTCTGAAACTATAACCAGATAGACTTGTACATACCAAAGACAGAAAATCAAAGTTTTGAGCAATCTGATAACTACATCTCAGTCTTCCCTCTTGACCTCTATGGTCATTTTCTCAACTGTTTAATGACTTTCCCACCTAAATACTCCACAAAAATCTGGAATACTTCAAATTGACTACATCCAAAGCCACTAAAACAGACGTTTCCTTTTATCTTCTCTGTCTTAACATTCACAATCTCCCCAGTGTCTAAGTGAAAAGTATTGGCTCTTCTTTGACATCTTCTTCTTCTTTATAGTCTTGTCTACTTCATCATCATAGTTCCTATTGTTTCTACAACTTTTTCAAATGTGTCCCTTCTTTATATTCCTCTTCTCCCTGCCGTAACATAGCTCTTTGCCATATTTCACACAGATTATTGCAGTAATTTCTCAATTTATCTATGCTGTGTTTCCAGACTTCCCTTCTCAATGCACCTTCTAAAATTCCCATAATGTTTAGAGTTAGATGTAATTATACCATGTCATTCCCATCTTTTTGACCATTCCCCCTTTTTTCTTAGCTGTTTCCACTAATTCTATGATGACTTCTGAATTCTTTAGCAAGGTGGTGGCGGGGAGAAACAAAAACTTCAAAATTAGGTGCTGGACCATGGTTTTTGCACTGTTCCTTATTGTCCTCCCCACTCTCTGACCCATGCTCCACAATAAAGATTACCAAACTTGGTTCACTACAGTCTTTCATCTTCCATGCCTTTACAAATGGTTAAAATGGTACAAATGGTTACCCGCAGGAAATAAGACCCCATAATTTTATCACTAATTTTATATCAACTCAGTTTCCTCTTCCTCATAACCTTGAATTTTTCTGCTGGGTAGTCAATTCCTGACATTTTCAATTCTGTGGTATTTTAAAACACATCATTTTTGGCCATCTAGCAAAAAAAAAAAAAAAAAGTCAATAAAATTAAGAAAAGTTCAGAAAAAGAATTTACTTTACCTTTCTAAATTGTAATATACCGGTTATTTTAATTTAAACCGAAAGACAATGTTGCCAAGTCTCTTAAAGCAAATAATACATGGAGGAGAGAACTAGGACAGAAGTTCCAAGTTCTATATATTGCTTTTATACAGCGAATTTGTTAGAATTAAGAGATCTAGGTTACAGAAAAAGTTGGTTCACATTATAAATGCCAATTCTGAATATGAACGTTTGCTTACTTTCAATTTTTCTCCTTTCCCCTCCTTGATCTAGTATTTTATTGTCCATGTGACAGTAAAGGGCAAGGGATTCCCAGTTCTGATACCATCACAGATCTGAAAATGTCAAAAATAATACTTGCTTATAGAGACGGTTAACTGGCTCTGATGACGGAAATATTTATGATTCATAAGAAATCAAGACTTTTCTTACAATGAGTCTCATATACCACAACTTTACTTTTTGGAAGAGAAAAAGTTTGGACAGTGCTTATTACACATGCTTTGATGGTAAAATCTTAGCTAGTTATTGCTTCCCTTGGACAAGGTATAATTCTACCCACTGATAATTTAGTAAACTCGGTATGTCTGAACAGCAGATGTAGCTATTTCAACCACTAATTTGTATCCTTATGTTCTATCTTACATGGGATCGTTTTATTTCATCTTCTAATAGTAAATTCCATTCAGAATATTACTTCCTATTTTAGTCAAAGTGAAAAATAGAGCTTTTATTACATGATAGTCATTTAATATAAATATGGAAAAATTAATAACAATTAACCTGAATAATCTGACTTTTAAGTGAATGCTTTTGATTAAATTTCAGTTCAAAAGCAGATCCCAAGAAAAAGAAGTACCTGAAATCGCTAAATGTATTTGTCAATAAAAATTTTTCTTGGTTTATATTTATCAAAATAGGACATTAGGTATTAATACAATTTTATTAAGAGTACAATGAAGCTATAAAAAACAATGGTGATATAGCATCTCTTGTATTTTCCTGGATAGAGCTGGAACCCATTCTACTAAATGAAGTATCCCAAGAATGGAAAAATAAGCACCACATGTACTCACCATCAAATTGGTTTCACTGATCAACACCAAGTGCACATATAGGAATAACATTTATCAGGCGTCAGGCAGATGGGACGGGGGAGGAGGGGATGGGTGTATACGTACATAATGAATGCTATGCAATGCGCACCGTCTGGGGGATGGACACGCTTGAAGCTCTGACTTGGGGGGGGACAAGAGCAATATACGTAACCTAAACATGTGTACCCCTATAATATGCTGAAATTAAAAAAAAGTACTTTGAATAATTAATATTTTGTATTCCTCACAACTTGTCAACTTCTTTTCCAACAAGAAGGCACTAGTCATAATGATTTAGGAATTTTGATGTTCTTCACTATGAGTCAACACAGATCAAAGAATCAAACCTGACACATGACCCATCACAACATTAAATTTCCAAACTTAATACATCTTTGAAACATGATGAATTCTTTCTAAAATAGCAAATTAATTCTATATTGCTCCAAGTAGGAGAATAGCAAGTTTTCTCTCCCTCCCTCCATTAATGCTAAAACGATGTAGAGTATTGCATTAGAGATCTAAGTAATTTTATGTAACACCTCATCCCACCTTAATTCCTTCATTTTCTCGACCTTGTATCAAAAAAATTCTCCACTTCTTTTATGTCAAAAGCTGTTAGGACTTAATTTTTCTTTGGCACCATAGCAATAATCTAATCACATAACAGTTATTTAAAAATTACTTAAACAGTTATTTATAAAAGCTTGTCTGTTTTACCTGGGATACTGGATACTTGAGACAATGACTAAAGGGATAATACGGGTCTCAAGGCTGCATGTTGGCTGATAGTAAATTTCAAAAATTACAGGATAGCAGTGGGTAATCTCCTTCCATGGGACACAACACTTTAAATTTACATTTCTGTCTCATAAACTCCAGTCATATAGTGGGCACATGTAGAAGAATGCTACAGCCTCCATCCCTCATTTATGGAACTGGGGTCTATATTATCTAAAACCCCGTTGATAATCACCCAAGTAGCAAGAATTTCAGGACCAAAGCACTCATTTTATTAATATTTGATTCCTAGTTTGATTCAGTAGCTTATGCTCCTAGGTTTTAATTAGTGTTGAAAGTCTCCTGATTTATGAGCATCAATGAAATATTAGTCAATCACACTGTTTTATTCTTGTTTTGTTGGTTATATCTATATATTGCATCTACATGCAGTTACCCATTCAAATTTATTTTGTTTAAATTTTGATTTCCAACCCTCTTCTCCCACAGCCTTGCCCAACCTTCATCCTCGGCTTTAAGGTGCTCCACTCAACACGTGCTTCTGGAGACCAGTGAATATTTCACTTTAGTAAGTATGACAAATATTTGAGGCAATGCTGTCTCAAATCTATAGAAGCATGACTAAAAAGTTCTTAAATTTAAGCTTGGTTTTGAATGTCTGAATAACAATTTCTGTACAAATACATTTTGTTCTTTTTGAAATAAGTGCTAGAACATCTTCTTCCTATGCACACTACTTACTGGCTTATTCAGATTAGATCTTGCTTACTAAAATATGCTATCCAGACAGCACAGTACAATTGTAGCAATAATGTTCTTGATCTATGCCACTGAATAACAAAAGGCAAATGTATTATTTAGTTTTTACCATATAATTCTAAATTAAGCATATTTAAAAAATGTATTTAGTTCATAATATGCTTGCCGATCCATAAAAAATAGTGAATGTCATTGTTTGCTCCTCAGTTTTTACTCTGTGCTTTTTATACATTTTAAGAGACTTATCCCCAGCCACATGAGAGTAAAGCCCAATGGTAAAGACTGATGTTAATCAATGAACTCATGAATAAATGGAAATTTATATCTGTGGAAAGTACAATAAAGGCCTGAATGAAACCATGGAGTGGATGTCATCGGAGACAGGTTTAACAGAATGTGCAAAGGCCCTTTGGTGAGCAGGCGTGGGCTTTCAGTAACTGAAAGGCCATTGTGGCTGGACCATAGAGAAAGGGACTAAAGTATGCAGGCCCTTTTGTGCTACAGTAACAGAGATGATGCATTACATTTGTGAAAATAGATAGCTATTTCTGACAACCATGTAGACTACATTGCTGAAATACCACAACCATGACTACATAACCAAGAAAACTCAACCTTAAAGCAAGCATCCTTTTAAATCCTCAACTCCCTGGGCAGTTTGCAAAGGCCAGCTCCTCCACTTATGATACATTAGCTCCCATCCTTTCTTATCTATTTCAGAGCAAAATCCCAGTAGTTTTCTCTTGTCTCTCCTGCCCCATCAGTTTTGTTTTCTTTCTTCAACCTTTTGCCTCTACAAATATGCTATTATTTTTATCATCTGAAAAATATCCTTTTATCTCCACTCCCCTCTCCACCTATGACCTCATTTTATCACTGTAATTAAAAAAAAGACAATCACTTCCTTTCTTCTCATTCTCTCTTGAACCCACTCCAATGAGCCTTTACCTGCCTTCCAAATTATGAATGCTTTTACAGTTAAATTACAGTCCTTATCTTACTTGAGGCCATTAGCATCACTGGGCACACCTGCTCATGAGCTCCCATCATTTCCTAACTTCTAGGACACCACGCTCACCTCATTGCCCTTCTAGTTAATGGAATGCTCAATTTCAACCTGCTTTTCTGGCTTCCTGTTATCTCCCAAATCTGACAACACAGAGCTCCCCAGGACTCAATTGCTAGAATTTATCTCTTTTCTATCCTTACCCACTGCGCTAGGGAGCTCGTCCAGTGTCAGGGCTATACATAAAATCTATACATTAATGCTTATGCAACTCAAATTTATATCCATTCCTGCCCTCCTCTTGAACTGCTTTTCTTTTTGAAATATACACTAGGATGTCTAACAAGGATCTCTAACATAACATCTCCAAAATTGACCTCTGCAAATTCTGGTCATCCTATTCTTTTCCCCATCTCAGCGAGTGTTAAATTCATCCTTGCAGTTGTTCAGACCAAAAGCAATGCAGTCATTCTTGGCTCTCCTATTTTACACTCTACATCCACTCCATCAACAAATCCTGTAGGCTATACCTTAAAGATGCCACCAGAATCTGACCACCTCTCACCACCTCCACTGCTATCATTCTGATGAAACTACCATGAATTGTCATCTGGATTAGTACTATTGAGTCTTCCTGCTTTTTATCTTTAGTCAATTCCTGTCTACTTCAACGCAGCAACCAGGTTGACCCCTTTAAAACAAAAGTCAGAGGATATCATGTCTCTTCTCAAAATCCTTCTAAAGATCCCAGTTGCACATGGAATAAAAGCCAAATTTCTTCCAACGCCTGTGGGGTACACCCTTGTTACAGCTCTGAGCACATCTGCTGCTCGGGCTCCCTATGATCACTCTGCTCCAGCTAAGCTGACTGCCTTGCTTTTCTTTGTCCATATGCTACCAATTCCGGACATTTGTTTTTACAGTTCCCTGTACCTGCACTATTCCATACAACTTCTCTGCTTGCTTCCTGACCTTCTTCAGGACTTTTTTCTCAGTGAAGCTTTCCTTTACTCCATTTTTCTAAGTGTATTTCCTGCTTCTTCCAATATTCTCCAGATTCTTTTCCTATTTTTTTCCTCTATAGCACTTATCTCGATTTAACATGCATTACTTATTTCTAAAGGCATTATTTATTTTTTTAAAATTACTGCCTTGTCCTACTAGAATGAAAACTCTCTAAGAGCAGGAGATTTTGTCGGTTTTGCTTACTTTTGTGTTCCCAGCACTTGGAATTGTGTCTGGCACCTAGTGAGAATTCAGTAAATATTTGTTAAATATATAAACAAATGTATAATTTCCTAATAAGAAACATTTTCTGGCACAAAAATGGGGAGGAAACTGAATGGCAGGGTGGATAGTCAGGTTCTAAGAAGTTATTGAAAAACGTGATCATCTAAAGTTCTATTTCTTGGGCAGTGAAAAGAGGTATTTATTTTATTATTAGTTTAACCTACATATGATATATATATGTGTGTATTTCCTTATATGGATATATGAAAACTCTATTTATATGTGAAACATTATACAATAAAATCCCTTAAGTGGTCTTGGATACCTGTAGGGCACCTAGCAAAAGCAAATGCCGAGGCTCTCTGCAAGAACAAACCCACAGCAAAGGGCATACAGATTGTCACAGAGGAAAATGTGCAAAACTAGAGTGCACATTTACAAAAGATACAAGCAGAGAAGCCACCATGAACATACTCTGTGAAAAAAATTAAAAACTATAAGAGTTTTAGATCATAGATTTACTATATGCATATTATAAAATATGTTTAAATGATAAAGTTCATAAAATAATGAAAGAAAATATGTGAAAGCAACAAGATATTATAAGAAAAGGTAAGAAAGATTAGGGAAAAAAACAAAAAAACCTGACATTAATGTTTTCCATAATGACTGGGATGGGAGTTGCATGATTTTATATACATATAGGTACAAATTTATAATTTATAAATAAATTACTAATGAATTATACACTACATAAAATTTGTTTTATGTAAATTATACCTTGTTGAAAGTGATTTTAAAAGAATTTATGGAAAGAGAGCTATGGTCATTGAAATTGAAAATACAAATGGATGGTATAAAGAGAAGTTCAGATCTGAAATGAAGAATCATGATGTAGAAAGTAAAACAATTGAATTAATCAAAATTCTTCACACAGATATAAAGAAATAAAAATATGAATAAGAGTTTAGGAGACATGTGGAATAGAAAAAGTCCCATCTAGATCTAATATGAGTTTCACAATGAGACTATTGGTACAATGCAATATGGAATATATCCAAGGGACATTGGATATGGGACATATCAATTTCCCAGAATTGATTAAGGACATGAAACCTCAGATTCAGGAAGCACAAGCCAGACAGGAATAAGCACCAGTAACACAAATGGGAAGAATTCTCCAGCTAGGCACATAGCAGTAAAACTTTAGCATACCAGGGCAATTTTAAAAGTTGGTAAAGAAAAAATACTACAGAGGAGTAACTGTTAGACAAGAGAGCAATAACAGAAATTAGAATACAATGGCATAACATCTGAATTTTTCAGAGAAAATGATGTAGAATGGAATATTTAATTAAATTTTTATTCAAGAATGAGAGAATTACTATGACATTTTTATACAAAAGCAGAGGAAGTTTACTGCTAATAGACCCTCCCTCATGGGACTTTTAACTTGAAGGAAGGATTTTTATGCAAGAAGTAATGATTATTTAGTTTAATAAAGCAACTGAGTTCCATTTTCTATTTTATAACATGACGCTCATATTCCAAATATCTGTTCAAATTTCTATTAGCATCATCTAACGGAATGCATTAAGCATGAGTCGTTTTGCATCATGATGATTATTAGTCACTGACTTGATTATTAACCAAAATATGAGCAGTTCTAAGAAAAATCTTTCTGTGAACAACTGGAAACAACATCCATAACAGAAAAAAATACTCATCCTTATTTGTCATAAGGGTTTAAAAACATCAAGGAAACATATTTTCTTCTGCATTACTGTAATAAGCATTTGCACTATTTAAATAAATCACAGAATATTAGTATCAATCATCTATGTGTCTATGTATCTATGTATCTACCATCTAGTCTGTTAGCTCCCAAAAAGTAAGATTTGAGAACTCACTATGCCATTTTGAGTACATTTGACTTTTTATCATAAAAGAATTATTTTCTCATTCAAAATAATAAAATTCAGTAGTATAGAAAAGTATAAAATGTACCCATACTTGCCTTGCTCTATTTTTTATCTATGCACAATTTTTTAGAATCATGATCCTATTGACTATAGAATTTTCTGTTCTAAACCTTTCAATTAGCTGTATTTGTACCTTTAACAAGCATCTTTTAGTGACTGCACAATACTCCACAGTGCAGATGTACAAAATCTTTCTTCCTTTCGTGTGTGGAGCTCTTCTGTTGCTGTGAATTATTTGAGAGTAGCAATCGTCTTTGTGCCTCAAACTTTTTGTGCTTTTTGTTTATTCCAGTTAGATTCCTCAAAGTGAAATGACATATTATCTGGCTTGGAAATAATCTCTGGCTTGTAGGATGTAAGAGGAAAAGATGCTTCCAAAGACTCAACCTATCGGCAGCATAGCCTCTGCAAGTTATCACTAACTATAATGACCACAGAGTCATTTAATCTGGAGTCTAAAATGAAATGCTTCATAAATGCTAGGTGACAATTTCTATTTCTCAAGATCACTGCAGAGTTTCTTAAGCTATAGTCCAAAGCTCTAAAAGCGAAATGTTTCTTGTGAAACATTTTTTTTTATCTGCATGATAAGCTATTCCTTTGGTATAAGATTTGCTGGTTCAAATAGACATCAGATGGACCTTGAATGGTTGCTTTCAAATTTTAATAAAAAAAGTGCTAAACAATAGGAATATTGGCTTCCAGAGAACACAATAACTCCACTTGAAGAAAGCTTTAGAACTATTCTTACTATGACAATGCATCTCAAATGTATTAAAGAATAGGTATTGTGAGTGGAACAAAATGTAAAAAAAGGAGAAGGGAAGTAAACAAAAAAAGAACCAGATTCACTGATATCAGTAAGATCTCACCAGACTGCTTTTAATCACTGTGTTCTGATGAAATCTAGAATTGTATACATCAAATTATAAATAGTTATTTTCCTTTCCTCTAATTTCCTCTTTATATACTTTCTCCATAATTTTATTATTCATCACTTCTAGTGTGATGGAATTAGCTACCTAAAAAGCTATCTAATAAATTGTTTAATAATTTTAGGGACATACTGGAGATTAGTCTCTCTTCCCTTGATTTTCTGAATGCCATTGGCTTTCCTTTTACTCATTTCACAGGCACATCCATATCTAGGAAAGGCAGTAGAGCCACATTCTTAAGGGCGGAGAATCTGAATCTAGACTTACTGGATTTAATTGTAGTAATTTTTACCTACCAGCTGTGTGATGTTGGGCAATTTACATAAACCCTAGGTGCTTCAGGTTCTTCATCTGTAAATGTGAATAGTAATAGTGCCTATCTCTCTGTTTTTTTGTAAAATATAAATGGATTAATCTGTCTTAAGAACAATGACATACGCATACTAAGTATAACACCCACATTTCAATAATGATACATGTAGCTTTTAAAATATCCAATTTCATCACGGAACTAAGTCCTTTTATTTTTTAAGAAAATACACTTAAAAATGTATAAATAATAATGTGACAAAAGTTTAAATAAAACAATGCAGCTTTGCTGTCAGTTAAGTTTATTAAAATTAGTAATTCTTTTCCAAGCCCTTTCATTTTATATAACACACTATATTTTGTAAAGGTTAAAAAATAAGAGGTAAATTATATACATGGTCCATTTTACTCAAATCTCAAAACTTTTTATAGAAACAAATAATAAAGAGGTGCGACCATTAAGTAATGCCATTGCAAAACTGTATTCCCAAGTGGCACAATGAGACCACTGTCAATCCATGACATCAGCAGTTGACTAATATTGGTATCTGACAATAGTATATTAATTAAGATAACTTTGAATGAATATTGCTTATTCAGTTAAATAAGTATTTGAGAGTACTATTTAGTGATCTCAGCATTGTGAGGATAGAAAACTATGTAAAATGTGGTTTTCACTTTTTGGTGCTTGCAGACTGAAGTGAGGATAAAAATATTAATAAATGTACAAATAAACAGAGAATATGCAAAATAGTAATATAGGTGCCACAAGACTAGCTAAAAGCAAAGAACTGGGATATTCATAATCATTCATTTGATTAATATTTATAGAGAATTTGCTATGATCTATTCTTAAGGTGCTTGGCACAAAACAAACAAAAAGCAAAAGGAAATGAGTAAGTGAAGGTATGCTTGGTAATTTTAACACTTATATCTATTACAAGGATAAAAATAAAATGAGAAATAAATTTCCATGGGGAAACAATGAGTTCTGCCTTGGAACTTAGGACTTCAAGGTGTGCAGTGGTACCTCCAGGCAGAAATCCCCAACAGCAGTTGGATATATATGTGAGATGCCAGCTGTACATATAGAGACTTGAGAATCACATACTTAGCAGTACTAACCAAACTCAGTTTATGGAAATGAATGCAGACACCAAGAAAGGAACAGAGACAGTAGTCATATGAGGATGGAATCTAGTAGCAGATATAAGAAAGGTAGGCAATAAGGGAGACAAGGAATGGAGGGGGAATGCAAGATAGTGCAAAGGAGTTTGAGGATGCATGTATTCCGAAAGGGTGCCATAAAAAGCAACAAATAGTGCAGAGAGATAGAGGAGGAGAGAGATGAAAAATGCTCAGGCTGTCAGAGGGTCTTTGCAATAGGGATGGGCAGTTTTAATGGCATGAACAGAGTGAGAGCCAGATTATTAAAGGGGTATGTGGATGTGATGGAGAGTACATCTAAGCAACAAAAAGCAGCTAATTACAAATGAACGTAAGGGGTATGTCACTGTTTTCAGATACAAAGGTAAACAACAATGAAAGGTGTATCTTGTATCTATATACTAAAGACTGGATAATTTCCTTAGTGGAATAAACAATATTCTACTCATTTATCCATTGTTACTACAACAGATGACAGCTGTGAAATTTCAAGATAAAGAAGCATCTGCCAGGTGCATTGTTCCTTTCAGTTCAAATGTTTTACATAGTGAAACATGTACTTATCAATCTTTCATAAAAATACTGTAGATTTCTTTGAAATTGATCTTTCCTCAGAGAGTTGACTTTCTTTAAGGATTCGGAAGAGAGAAAGTCTAAAATATTAAATAAAGAATGGTGTGTCTTCATTTTCTGTATTTTCTCTATTTCCTTGAATTCTCTGTATTTCAAATTTTCGTACTGGCAAACTGTAATAACATTTCTTTGGGACTGTCTGCCTGAGGATAGAAAGACTTGGGTAGTTCATTTTGGAACAGTAGATAATTAGAGCTGCAAGTGATAAATAATTAAATCCACATTTTATGGGATAAAAATAAGGTACAGGAAAGTTTTGAGGGCCTGAGATTACACAGTTAGTAGGACAAAGCCACAATAGAGCTTTTTTTCTCCTTTCCAATAAAGGTTTCATGCTCGTTAAACCACTGACTCTAAATCAAAAATTTCCCCTCTTGGTATTTCTCACCAAATGAATCTGTTTCATTTTTCCAATTGTGCCTTCACACATCACAACGGATTGGGTGGAAAAGGGATGGAGGGAGGGGCTTGAGGATCCACTGCATGCCAGGTACGGTGCCAAATGCTTTCAGTCCTGGCCTCCTTCAGTGCTCATTAATGGAGGTAGGCAGTGAGCTTCTTACTGGCATGAAGGTGTAGCGACATTAAAGGTGTGAGCAAATAAATGGTATCTATCTCTCAAATGTACGCTTATTTCTGCTCATACTGCAAGGAACGTGTGCAGGTGGCAAAGGGTGAGAGCACAGAGAACCATACGTGTGATTTGCATTCCTTCTCCTCTAACAGCCTGTGGCCTGTGAGCTTCTCAGCTAATATAGCAAAATGAGACGAAATGGGTCCCAGTTACAAGAACAGAAAGCTACTCTATCCCTGAGTTTTGGTGGCTTGATGCAAAAAAAGCAACTCGGTTAGTCACTTTCCCTTCTATCTCCTTCCACTTCCAGTGGAAGATGCATTTCTCAGTCTTTGAGATCACATGCTTCTAAAATGATGCAAATCACAAAACTATTTAAACTCCAGATGCAACAGTTATTTTACAGAAATGAGCTAGCATATCACAAGAAAAATGGTGAAAACTGATCATTTTATTTTTCCTTGAAATTCTACCATGCAACTTTTCTATGTATACCATACCACTGTTTTGAATTGGCCCTTTGCTACTAACAAATGCATTTGGCTTGAAAAACAGTAAGAAATAAACCACAGCTACTATTTATTGCGGGCTTACCATGGGGTGCTTGGCAATATGCCAGATACCTTACAAACATTTTTACTAAGCCTTACAACCACCTTAAGAATTATTAGATCACCACCACTTTTATAGAGGCATTTTGGTTGTTGCTGGGGTTTCACTAGGTATGTTCTATACCTGAGTGCTTGTAATGCTTTCATTTAGCATTCTAGTAGCATACTACACAAAACAGGCTGTTTATACTGTAGAGTGGTACCAGGTGGAAAAAAGTACTCAGATGTGGAAAAAATATCTAGAGTAATAAAACTAAGGCCTTAAGGGGAAGAAATGTATAGTAGTCACAGATTTTATATATATAAGGACAAATGGGAATAATAAATATCTCTTCACCATTAATTACTTCAGAATTAATAAAAATAAATCCTTCATCATTAGCATTTATATCAGGCAAGATATTGAGTTTTTCTTCTACTCATTCATTAAACAAATACCTGCATTTATAAAATACCAGCAATGGCCAATCACATGGTGCTGGTACTGAGTAAGCCTTTGAGGAACTCAGAGGTGAATAAAAGATGTTCCTAGATTCAGGAATTTTAGTCTAGCAGGGACGAAGGATGTGAAGGCAAGTAGATGTTATAAAGGACATTAGGTATTATAAAGATTAAAGCTGGGGCCTGGCTTAACAAGTCTGTTTAGGTCAGAGAATTTTCTCTACATATTTCTCCAATAATATTTGGAAGAATACCACCTAGCAGACTCATATCAAATTAATGGGTTGCCAGCAGGAAATTTGGAGAGGTATAATGGAATGGGATCCCTTAAAGGGAATTAAAAGAGCACCAAACACCAACATTTCCTAATTCATACATTTGCTTAAGGTTGGTTCTGAGTGTTTCTTGGTTTGTTTGCTTGCTTGTTTCTTTGCTTTTTTTGTTTTTTTCATTAATCGTAACCTTTGCATGATTACACTAATAACTTTAAGGCAAAGTAAGGAGAAGACAACTGAACCTCTGATGCAGAAGAAAAGGTTGCTTGAGAGCCATAGGCATTTAAAGAAAGATAAATAGTATATTTGTTTCATAAATAAGAACCTGTAAACCAAACTAATTAGAGTAAAGAGAAAAAAAGCTTTTCTCTTTAATCTGGTTGCCATTAATACTGCAGGAATTATTTGTGCACTCCTGTAGAGCTAATTACAAATCAATTTCACATAATTAGATATAAATACTCTGTTATGTTTTCTAATAACTCTCCATTTAACAGCACTATAACTCAGCACATATTCTTAATCATTTTCATGATAATAAATACTCCTAACTTTTATCCCAATAGGCACTGGCTACTTGTTCCAAGCTAAATATTTCTAGCATTATTTCAGAATCAGTAAATCTTACTATATCAATGAGAGTTTATATTAATTATTCCAGGTATATTTAACTTATTTGCTTATTTAAAATGAATGAAATAACATTATGTCCCTTTCATATAATATCAATTAATCATTGTACTTTCAAATAGAAGCTTTTGTACACTGTATTTAATTTTATTTGATCCTTGACTTGATTTTATTCTTCTTCCAGGGATGGATTCTTATTTGATTTCTTTGGGATCTTTGAAAGCTAAAAACAGAAGAAAGGATGTTGTAAGACACCTTCCTCATATCTACCTATACTATTGAGGATTCTTCTTTCAGTATATACAGTTTTATCAAAACCAATTTAAAAGCAAAAATACATATGTCCTAACAAATAGAAAAAGAAGCTGAAATACCCTAAATAAATCCTAATCTAGAGGCTTATTAACTTTATTAGATAAATTGTAATGTCAGCCGGCAATTGTCTCTTGTTATCATATTATTTTTTTAAAAAATGTATTGTGTGAAATATAGCATACTGGACCAAGATTGTTTCAGAGATACTGCAAAAGATTTTGGAAGCTCTTCACTCTGAGGAGAACAATACTTTGCAACTAAAAAGCTTAATATTGCTCTAAAAGGCAACATATAATTTTAAGAGTCTGATAAATATATCAATTTGAATATGATAAATATGTGCATTATGAAGACATTTTTAAAATGTGTCACAATATAGCATAACATATATCAATCAAACTATTGCATTATTATAGGAAATATATAAAACAATGTGAGTATTAAAATTACACTGAAGATTTTTAGTTGTGCATTTTTAACACAAGTTTATTTTGTGCAATTGTGTATACAACATGTGCTTAAGGCCAATGATTTTTTTTCCTTTGAGTTTCATAATTCAAGAAGGGTTTTCATATAACTATCAAATGAGATCTACAAACACACATACACTCACACAAAATTATTCTTGATAATCAAATCAGTCCGAAGTGGTTATCTTGAAAGTTGAGCATTCACTACTAAAAGTACATCTGGATTAACAAAAATATATTAATAAAATAAAGTTTACTTTTGGGAAGTTAATAATAAGGGTCTCCTAAAGAATCTTACTCATTAAAATTACACAGAATGCTGTTTTTTGGCATCTTTCATAAACATTAGACTATTTCAGACTACTTTGACAAATTTAGCCTGTTGGCTAATTATGTCAATGCTGTAATTACCTTATGTAAGGAATCAAACCTAAGGTCCATCTTTGAAATTCAGTATTTAGTTTGTGAGTACCATAAATAAAAGATTGAGAACTAGAGTTAAATTCTAACTTAAACTCCCTATTGAGCACTCAAAGAAAGCAACTGAGCAGGGGACCCTGAAGGATTGGTGAGCTGACTTGAATCAAAGCATTCCAGTATCCACGGCAAGCCAAATTCTTTTTACTGTCAGGTTCTTACATGCTCTAAGTTCATATGAGCCTACATATCCACTACAGGTAATATTAGGTCCAGTTTCTGTTATTTTGGAAAGCCAGTTTGTTACTGCGACTATTAACATATTTAGCTGATACTCCCAAGCCCAATTTAGTTTTGTGGGTAAAAAATTAGTATGCCACATTGAAATTCTAAGAGCACTTAAATTCTTTGGTCTCTATTCCTAAAGAATGCCTAGTAACAATCTTTGTACATTGATTGGTAGGAATAATATTCACAATTAAGCACCTAAGAAATGATTCTTTGTGGGTAGAATAATTCCTCATGTGTTACACAGGCCACTGACTTGTATAGTCATTCCCACAGGAATTGGTCACATTAGCAAGGCACAATGGATAAATAATTAAGAGAGTATTACTATTATCTATAAAGCATTACTAAAATGCTTAAAATCCTTCCATTACCATTGGCAATTAATATAATCATATAAATGTAAACAAGTATTTAAACTCTCTGAAACACACATATTCATAGAGTGAATTCTCTTTTTAAAAAGTTAACTCAGAAATATTAAACACATTTAATAATATAAATATTTCTATTATCCATCAGCTCTCAACTGCCCACAGGATAAATTCCAAAGTCTCTTAGCCTGGCATTTAAGGCTCTTTATAATCAGATCATACCTACATCTATCACTTCTTATACGAGACCTCTGAAATTGGTTAACATACTAATCCACCTGGTGTTTCCCAAGAAGACATTACACATCACAAACCCATGCTTTCAATCATGTTTTTCTATCTGTACCCCTCTACACCTGTTCAAACCCCACCATCAATAAAGGCACTAGTCAAATACTTCTAAAATCACCATTATAATCATTTCTTTATCTACTACAACTAAAAATGATCTCTTCCTCACTAATTTTTTTTTTTGAGTATTGACTAGTTTGATCACCTATTCATATGTTTTTTAAAATAGGCTGGGCATGGTGGCTCACACCTGTAATCCCAGCATTTTAGAATGCTGAGGTGGGAGGATCACTTGAGGCTGGTTGTTGAAGACCAGCCAGGACAACATAGTGAGAACTTGTCTCTACAAAAAAATTAAAAAAAAAATTAGGAATGTACAGTGGCATGCACCTGTACTCCTAGCTACTTGAGAGCTTGAAGCAAGAGGACTGCTTGGGCCGGGGAGTTTGAGGCTGCGATGAGCTATGATTATATCATTGCATTCCAGCCTGGGCGACAGAGCGAGACTGTCTCTAAAGTATATATATATAGATATGTGTATCAGTTGGGTGTATGTGTATGGTCCCTATCCATTTATATCCATGTCTATCACATTACATTTCTCCCATAGCACCTAGAAAAGTGCCTTGTTCATTCTGTCCTTTCATATCTATTTTTTAAAAAATGATCTATTATATGACAGAATAATGCAATATTAAGTAATAAAAACCATGAACTATAAACCCTACTTTTATTACCATATCGCTTATATCATATACAGACTTAGGTACTTTTGTTTGTTTATATAGCTGTAGAAATTTCAACAGGTTTATATGGAAAATACAAGTGCTTAGGACTTAAAATGTTCTTATTCCAAATGATAACTATAATGATAAAAATGTAGTTTAAAGAATAAAAGTATAAATAGATATTAAGTCAATAACAAGGTAGTATATAGTAGTATGTTCAGGCATTAAGAATTAATTGACTATGTGAAGTACAATAGGGTTGTATGTTTCTAATCAATTTTGGAAGATTACTGTTATATTTAAAAAAAACTCTTTTTTAAAAAAAAGAAAGGAAAAAATTAGTTATAAGGAAAGGAAAAATATGACCAAAGGATTTATTGTTTGATTGGGATGCTTGTAAATCTCTCACCTCAGCTCTGTGCTGTCCTATACTCAGCTGTCATAGTATTTATCTCCACACATATGCCCCTAGGTCTACGGTTTTTGTACACCCCTGAACCCTGACCTTATAGCCCTGCCCCTCAACTGAAGCAGATGGCCTTTCTTCCTGCTTTTCTGGACAGCATGACAATAAACTCTGTTTTACTCCTCTGAAAAAAAAAAAAATAATAATCCTCATACAAATTCCAGTGTAAAAAATTTTAAAAATGAATCCACATTGTTGTTATTTATGTTAAATAATGAAAAAGCATGGTTCTAATTCATAAAGCAGCTGTGTTGAAAATCACGTTTTAAAATACCGTTTTATTAATTTATTTTCTAACTACTCACATACAAGTTTATGTATTTATTTACTTATTTATGTTATTTTTTTTGAGACAGAGTCTCGCTCTGTTGCCCGGGCTAGAGTGAGTGCCGTGGCATCAGCCTCGCTCACAGCAACCTCAAACTCCTGGGCTCAAGCGATTCTCCTACCTCAGCCTCTCAGAGTGCTAGAATTATAGGCATGAGCCCAGCCAATGCATACAAGTTTAGAGAGAATACACTGCTATTCTCTTTTTTATCCGATCCCCCTACTAAACAGTGTCCCTTATCTTATCCTTTAAAGATATTCCCATAAATCTTTTTCCTATTGTCCCCACTTTACCAATTTTTTTCTATTTCAAACATATGTTTCATATTTTAATTTCTCAAAATATTTTTCTAACCACTGTTTCCTCATTTTTATTTACTTGTAATCCTGCTGTATCCTAATTCTTGTCTATCTCACTACCACACATTTTGCGTCTTTCTTATCACGTCATGTACATTGTGCAGCCTTAGAGAACACTCAAGATCATCTACCTCAAACCACTTCTCAAAAAAGGAAACCAAGGCCTGAAAAGACCAGTTGACTCTCTCAGGCTAAAAGAAGTTACCGACCGTGCTGCCTAGAAGCACGTCTCCTGACTTTCACCACAATGGTTTTATACCACATCATCTGTTCACTCAGTCTCAATAACTACTTAGTCATTTTCTGAACAGCACCGACTTTGTGGTAGGTGTTAACTATTTTCAGAGTTATTCCTGGAATATTTTTATTTATAAACAACCTTCTTCCATTCTTCTCTAAGGATTCTGACATATCCCACCTGCCAATGGAATCACAGCTTCCCAATGCAGCCTAAGTTATTGACAAGGAGTAAAATAGCTGTTGATCACCTATCAACTGAGTAATTTCCCATTTATGTTCATACATGATGATGACAATAGCAGCAACAACAGCAACAGTAAGAAAATGAAATCAGTGAAATGCCAGGAAAAGCCAAATATTAACATCTTTGAATACCCATGAGGAAGTTAAAACCTCTAAAACATATGGTATAACCAGGGACCCACAAAATTCTTACTCCAAAGCTTAGAGCACTTTTGCTGAAAAATAAAAATGAACTTTTCACTAAATAATGTATGCTAAAATATGTATTTTCTGACATTAAATTTTCAGGGCTTAGGAAAGAACTGTCTGGATTTGCATAATATACTTGTGTTGCAATTCAACTTCAAGCATCAGAGGGAAAAGAGGCAGAGACTAATATGCTTTTAACACATATTAAAATGCAGAAGTCAAAAATTGCTCCATAAGAGATATGCTTTTTCATTAATAATCAATAATTTTGTCATCAGTATTAGCAATATTTTTTAAATGAAGGAGATACAAAATTAGTACTTGACCTCTGGAACTGTGAATTCATCTATTGCTTTTTTATGCTATTTGTTTTTACTAGATGAGAAATATTATTTAAACTATATAGAAAAATAGGTTTATAATCCAGGAAGTCATAATTAAAACATATTCCTAGATTTATATTTTTTAATTTTAGGAAAACCATTATTAATAATGGTATCTATTATTGGGATTTTTAGTAGAGACAAGGTCTCACTCTTGCTCAGGCTGGTCTTGAACTCCTGACCTCAAGCAATCCTCTTGCCTCAGCCTCCCAGAGTGCTAGGATTACAGGCATGAGCACTGCACCAGCCTATGCATACAAGTTTAGAAAGAACATACTGCTATTCTCTTTTTTATCAGATCCCCCTACTAAACAGTGTCCATTATCTTATACTTAGAGTCGGAGCCTCACTCTGTTGCCCGGGCTAGAGTGAGTGCCATTGCATCAGCCTAGCTCACAGTAAACTCAAACTCCTGGGCTCAAGAGAGATTGTATTTATGATATTTGCCTGGGCAAAATAGGCTTCAGCATCAATTGACTTAAAGTAAATATGCTGACATGCAACCAGCATTTGGTATTCCCATTCTTAAAATACTTTGTATGCTTTAATAATTCAGAAAGAGGCGATTTGTGCACATTTTAATTGTTTCATCACTTAAACATTAATCACACTCATAATTTACATTATCTTGAAAAAAATACCCTGTTAGAAAAAAACGTTCTATCCTAAAATTCCCCTGATCTGTTGTAAGGATGCACCTTCCAACAGCAGTGAACAGAGAAGAGTGAATATGTCCTCATCAGTTTTTGCTTTCTAATGTGCTCTCCAAAAAGTTTATTTACTTATGGTGTTCTTGGAATTTATACTCTTCTTAATGCTTGAAGACAAATAATAATATATGAATAGAGTTTCTAAGCTAATACAATTTTAAAAAAGTCAAGCCAGGGGTCAGAATTTTCAATGAGTTCAATAGGTCTCAAACTTCAGTGGACACAAGACTCATTTTGGTGTTTATGAAAAATACAGATCCCTGAGCCCCATCCCAAAGGAATCTGACTCAGTGGGTATGGGTAACATGCAGGAATCTACTTTTAACAGGCACACAGTGTTATTCTTTTGCAGGTGTCCTCTGACCACAGTAGCTAATTCTCTGATAACAGGTGGCTACGCAAAGACCTTCATTTATTCATAAATCTTCATTGTTTCTTTTTCTTCCCTCTCACTTCTTTCCCCTTTTCTCTTTTTCCTTCTTTCTTTCTCCTCTTTTTCCTTCCTGATCATATCTATCATTGAATATATACAGCATATACTTTCTGTAAGTTATTTTGTATAGCATTTCTTGGATTTTAATACATTCTGAGAGACATTATGAAATATGCAATTACTTTATCAAGTCTAATTTGCTATTTCCATTTTATCCATTCATAGCATGGATATGTGTAAAATAAACCTATTTGGGGAAAACTACTTGGGGGAAAAAGATACAATCTGCATAGTAATGGAAATGGATTAGATTTGAAAATAATCTTAAATATAGTAAATTTATAGTTAGGGGTAGCAAAAGAAAGATCTTGAAAAATGAATCTTTTTTTTTCTCTTACCAGAGTAGACAGGTAACAAGTGTGTGAGTCTGAAAACTGTTCCAACAACAGCATCAGAGACAGAAGCCAAAACTCTACTTTGTATCCAACTTAAAAGGTTATGGACGATATTATCAAAACAAGCACTTCTTTCTTAGCTAATACCTTGACATCACTAAATGCCAGAGCAGAAACTACTATATAGGAATCCAGGGAGCCTGATTAAATTTTATTTGTCTTTATTTTTCCAAGGGTAAAAGGGAATTAGATGCGTCTGACTGTGAGATGTTCTTATTAAACTCATTTTGCAAATATTTTAGAGCCTTCTTAAAGGCATAACAAAGTTACTGTGAGTAGATATTAAAGTTAGGAAACCAAATGGGAATTTGCATATGTAATAAATGTTTTCATAACTCCCAGTTCATGAAATTCTTGCAACTATTTGCTAATAATGAATTTAACCAAGTGAGCTGTTCTCAGTGGTTCCATTTATAACGTAGCACAGTATCTCCTAAAAAATTAAACTCTGGTTTTATTTTTTAAATGTTTTACATATTCTGAGCTCTCCTTTAAGTGGATTACATATAAACATTTTTAAATGCTTAACTTGAAATCATGCTGTCTACAAGATAATTAAGATGCGATTCCTTGTGCATCATTATCATACTGTCTCTATTTTTATTGTGGAACTTATGATCAAATGGCAAATAAGACAGTATCACTAACCACTGTCATGTTAAGGAAAATTAGTACCTATTTTGATGTGACATAGAAGGAATGTGTTCAATGTAACCATTGTCTCACATTATCTATAACAAAAATTGGGTTTTATTTGAATGATGTTTTGTAGCAGGCTTATAAATTTTATAATTCATGCTAAAGAGTACTTTTAAAATGTTCAAAAAGGTTAAGTTGTGGTACATCATTGCTATTGGGAATATAACTCTGCCTAACATTTTCTTGAGGTTATCCAGTCCTTAAGTATCAAAGCCTTAAAAAAATTCATAATTTTAACATATGTTTAAGAATATACCTAAGTATCTAATAAGACAACTGTATAACAATATGAAAGTTTACTATAGCATTGTTTAAAACAGCAAAAACTTGAATATATTCTAAAAATACAACATAGGACTATTTAAAACTATGATATATCTCAAGGAAATACTACACAGATAATTCTAATATATAATGAGATTAGTGGCCATATATACTTTTAATAAAATTTCTAGTTATAAAATAAATATTATGTATTATATGGTCACATTAAAAAAACAACATAATATATATTTATATTCACATTTGTTTAGATGGAAAGTTAGAAAGGATTGTGAATTGTGCTGTAATAAACATTTGAGTCCAGGTGTCTTTTTGATAAAATGACTTCTTTTCCTTTGGGTAGATACCCAGTAGTGGAGTTGCTGGGTCAAATTTTAAGTCTACATCTATTTCTTTGAGGAATCTGCATACTGTTTTCCATAGAAGCTGTACTTATTTGCAGTCTCACCAAATATGTGTAAGTGTTCCTTTCTCTCTGTATCCATGCCAGCATCTATTGTTTTTTTTTGCCTTTTTAATAATGACCATTCGAGCTACAGTAAGTAGTAACTGAATTTGAATCCTTTAATATGTAAAATATGTATTGAGGAACTGTAATATTTTAAAATATTGATTTAAACATTTAATTTTGTTTTAGTAATTATGAGAAGAAAAGTCAACACTTTTACCCTACTTACTGCAAATTCACCATTTACATTGCAGAAAAATAATTTTTTATCCAATTTTTTTCATTCATTTCTTTTCTAGAGACATATGATACAGAGAAATATTACAAAATTTCCCTCACCCAAGAGCTTTGGGGAGAACAGACTATTACCAAATAAATTAATACTTACTGATCACCTATATTGTGCTAAACCCTGTGAATGTAAAGATTAACTAACATAGCCCCTAACCTAATTGAACAAATAGTGTAATGGGAAGGAGAGAAAATTAAAAAAAATACTTTCAGTATATGACATGTATTATTAATGAAAACTTCTAAGGCACATAAAAAATAGTAAGGCAACACAGATGCAGTGACAACAATCAGGGAAAGCAAGTGGCACAGTGGGGTGACATTTGGGAGATAATTTGCAAGACAAACATGACTTTTCTCAACTTTAAAAGTGTGAAACACAGCCCAAGGACTGAAGGTATGAATGTGCATGACATTTTGAAGGCCTTCTGGTGTAGCTACTACAAAAGTTGTGCAAAAGTTAGATTGCATTAAGATTGTGCAGGGCCATGAAGTTTATTATGTAGGTAGTGGACATACATTATTGATACTTCATGAAGGGAGTCAAATGATCATATCTATCCTGCAATTAGACCTTGAGCTCCCAACAAACAGGAAATAAGTAAAAAAAAAGTAGAAGATCCACATCCTTAAAACCAAGAGTGAGCAGTATTTCATGAAAGAACAAAGGTTCAATGGCATTGAATGTTGGATAAAAGTGAAGAGAATGAGACAAAGAAAAATCATCGATTTGAACCATTTCAGCAGTGTAGTGGAAATTAACACCTAAATGCGTAGAACTGAAGAGCAAATGGAAACGAAGCAAGGCATGTGTGTTAACTGACACATCCACACATGTGTTTATATGATAAGAAGCAAGCCATGAGCAACATGGCAGTAGTATGAGGAAGAGGCAGGGGTATTGGAAAACATTATTATTTAAAATGAAAATTACAAAACCAAGTACATTGTAGGCTGGCAGGAAGGAGATAGTAAAAAAGAAGATATCAAAGGTACAGGAGACATACGTACATGTCTTAACTCTTCATGTGTGAACAAGTTCATCTGGAGGCAGAATGCTGTAATTTTTAAAACTCTGAAATAACTCAATGCTTAACTTACATGACCTTTCAGCAGCGACTGACATAGTTGATCCATACCCTGTTTCTATGACAGTCACTGGAATTCAAAGATAAGATTTCCCCCCAAATCTCTCCCTGTTTCTTCTTACCCTTTTTTTGCAAGGGCCCTCCTAATCCTGATTTTTGTAGTATGCCTGCAGTCTCAATGCCTCTCTGTCCCTTCTCCATCTTCTGTGCCCCTTTGGTCAAGGTGATCTCATATACATGTGTGCCGATGATTCCCAGGGTCATAGCTACAGTCTGAGCTCTCTCACAACTCCAGAGAGAGATGTCTGGCCATGCACCTGACATCTTTATGTGAATGTCTAAAAGGCCTCACAAGCTTAACATATCTGAATACAAACTTTTAATTGGTCCTCCCCTATATTCCCCTCAAACTTTGCTCTTCCCACATCTTAATTGCTCAGGCCAAGAATTTAGTATTCCTCTTTGACTCTTATTTTCCTTACACTGAAACTAATCCATCTATATATCCACATGTTGAAATCAATACTGAATTGCACACTCCTCAACTCCTCAGTATCTCCCTAGTTCAAGACACCCTGATAGCCCTCCTGAACTGCTGGAGCAGCTCTCCAGCAAGTCTCTCCACACACAGTCTTGCCTTTTGCAGTCAAGTCTCTACACTCAACAGCCAGCATGATCTCTTAAAAACATAAATCACATCTTGTCACTTTGACAGCCAAACTCTTCAGGGTTTCCATCTCAGAGGACATAGAAACTAACTCCTTTCCATTGCAAGGTCACTTCCTATCTCCGTGGAAATAATTTCCTACCACTCCTCCACCCCCATTTCCTCACTTTGGCTCTTTCTGCTGCATGCCAAGGTCATTCTTTTTCACAGTGTTTATAGTCACTGTTTTCTCTGCTTAAAACGTTTTTCTTCCAGATCACCACGTGGGCATCTGCTTCATTCATTTCTGTAATTAAATATGGCCTTCTCATAGGGGCCTTTTTCTAACCACCTTACCTATAATAGCATTTCCAGAACATGGCCTTTCTCTATTTCCTTATCTGCTTTTGTTTTCTCCATAGCACTTATCAATACCTAGAATTATATGTTCTTCTTATACGTCATCTGTTTTCTCTGTAGAATGTATGTTATTCAAGCATAGGAAATTTGTCTGTTTGGTATTTTGTATATAAAACACTTGGAACAACATTGGGATATAGTAAATACTCACTATTTTTTTTTTTTTAATGAATGAATGACGATTCCTCACAGAATTTCTTTCTTCTTTATTCCCTGTCTTAGCAGGTGGTGCCACTTTTTATTTTTTCTCCAGGGCCTGAAACCTGGAAGTAATCTTAAACTCTGTCTTCCTCATTACCCACATCCAATAAACCACTAGTTTCTAGTGATACTCTCTCCTAAATAACATTTTCTTCCCTTCCCTATGGCACTGCCATGGTGTAGCATTATCTATGCTTGCAGGTATACATGTACCTGTATTTTAATACTTTATAATCTGCTTCTGGATTTTGGAATAGTACAACCTCTCTGGAAAACAGTATGGCAAATCCTCAAAGAAATAAATGTAAATTTACCATTTGATCCAGCAATCCCACTACTGGATATCTATCTACCCAAAGAAAAAGAAGTCATTTTATCAAAAAGACACCTGTACTCAAACGTATATTGTAGCACAATTCACAATCACAAAGCTATGGAATCAACCTAAGTGCCCATCAGTTCACGAGTGGATTAAGACAATGTGGTGTGTGTGTGTGTATATATATATTTATATAGATAGATAGATATACACACATATATACCATTGAGTACTATCCAGCCATAAAAAGGAATAAGATAATGTCTTTTGCAGCAACTTGGATGGAATTGGAGATCATTATCCTAAGCGAAGTATCTCAGGAATGAAAATAACAAGCACCACATGTACTATCTAACAATTGGGAGCTAATAGATGGGTACACATGGGCACAGAGAAATGTAAAGGTCATTGGAAATCAAGAAGAGGGGGAGGAGGGGAGGAGTAAAAATTTACCTATTGGGTACAAGGAACACCATTCAGGCAATGGGCACACTAAAAGCCCGACTTAAGCATTATAAAATGTATCCGTGTAACAAAAACATTTGAATAAAAAAAATGAAGAAAAATTAAAAATAAAAAACAAATTCCCTTCCTTATCTAAATTTTTACTCTTTTCCCCCTCTGTCTACCCACAAATCTATTCTTTAAATGCTTTCTATTATGTAAGTCTGTTCTAATATGGCTCCTGCTTTAAACCTACCACAGTCTTACCTAATCCAGGGGGGAAGTCTTAGCAATTAGATCTGTATCCTTTCACCCACAGTCTTGCCAAGGCCCTCAAACCTTGCCTCTTCCCATTGACCTTTCATACTTGAAGCTTCTATAATAAGGCTGACGGACTTCAACTTTCCTGAGCAATTCATGACATTTCACTCCTCAACCTCTTTGCACAAAATGCTCTTTTTACTGTGAGTACCCTGCACCCACTAGCTTGCTCCTTCTGAAAATCTCCTTTGCAGTTTTTAAACATAACTTTAAGGTTCCCTTCTTCAGGTTCCCTACACTTTTCCCTACTCTCCAGATTGAGTCATTCTTTCTTCAGTGTCATCTCTACGTTTTAAATGTGCATCCACTGTTGCATTCTGTATTAAGTATTCCAATTCATTCATAGCTTAAATGTTTGTCTCCTCTACTAACTTGAAAATTCCTTAAAGGTGGAAACAGTTTATATTCATCTCCTCATCCTCCAGATGAAAATATGGAACAGACTTGGAGCACTGAAGGCTTATGTATATAATAAAAATATTTGCCAAGCTCAATCAAAACACACTTCCATTAACTTACGTCAGATATAGTTCAGCAGTTTTTCAATGAACCATCTATTCTCATTAGTTTATTTTAAATTTTATTTAAGGCTTTTATTTGTTGAACTGCAAAATAAGTTTGTTGCGGAGGAGAGGGTAGCAGGAAGATATTCTTTAATTTTAAAATGCATCTGGTAAAGAATTTCTTGAAACTTCAAATTAGAACAACGGGAATGTCACAATAAAGAAATATAAGTAGGAAGAAGGAATGCATAAGAATAGAAAAGCCACATAGGTACATTCATTGGCAACTGGTTAGAACCAGGCAAACTGAAATACTTCAAAATGATTTACTAATAAAGCAAATAAATATTATCACATGGTTTCAGCTTCCCTGCTTAAGGTCCATTGTGCAACAGATATGAAAAACAGACATGACTCAAGAAAAATAAAAATCTGAGGGGCAGGACCTGATGAAGTGGAAGAGGTCTTATAAATATAGCCAGGGAAGAAGGAAGCAGCAGCATTGGTGAGGTGGTTAAATCACTAGACCAGGAAGGAGCTGGAAGCCACCGGGTGATAGTCAGTGATTTAACTCATTACATAGGAGCCTCCGGACCAAGCCCTTAAGTACTCTGAACCTCCACTCTCACTTCCATAAGATGGGAAAATGATTCCTGACCTCCCTACTTCCTAGAGATGCTGTAAGTAGGACTAAGTGCCCTGCCCTTCAGCTGGGCCTGATGGCTTACAGTTTTCAGTGTATCTCTCTCTCCAACCTCTTCCACTTTGAAAGTGCAGTTCTTTTTGCTTAAAATGTCTTCCCCTGTCCCTGCTCTTTACCTGCTGAGACTCATACAAAAACTATTCCCAGAAAGCTTTCTCTTACTGCTCTAGACAGGATTGAACATTTCTGCATGCAGTCTGTTCTCCACAGCTCATTTGTTCATACTTGTTTCCTCTCACTAGACTGAGCTCCTAGAGGGCAGGAGTCATGTTGTTCTCTGTCTCTGTGTACCAGAAGCTTCTATCAATGTGCTTGACCAATGCTAGGCACTTATTGCATGCTTGTGGAACAAATGAATACAGAAATGACAGATAAAAAGGATTATCACCATGGCTCATTGAGTTCAGAGTCATGGCTTACTGTGGCTGCTATATATGCCTTCAGATAAGAAGCAGCAGACATTGTAGCCAAAGAATGTTCCTCCTTCCCCAAAACCCTAAGAAGTAAGTGAAACAAACAGTCTTTATATCTCTGGAAATATTTTCAAATAGCTGTATCATGATCTGTTATATTCTTTTCACTTGATTTTTGCAAAAGAGAATATATAGCACATATACAAGTGTAAATAAGTCTTAGTTTTTTTCCTCCTTTGCTGACTTTTTTCCCTCTACAGAGGGTATATATAAACAGGCTCATAAGAAGTTTTACTCTATGGTCTGCCAAACTCATTCTATTTTATTTCATTTACAAGAAGAATGGTGTCTAAATTGTTATGAATGGAAAAAGGCATTCCTTGGACTTCATTAGAAGTATTAGAAGCTGTATAATCAAACATTTCATTGCACAGTTATCTGAATTTGGGTTATAATAGTATCACTGTCACCAAGACAACAGAGATGTATGTAGTGAACCTCAAACTCAGGGTAAACATGTCCCCAGAAGATCTGTATTCAAAAAGTGCTTAACTGAAGCTCTTAGACAAAACAGGAAATTCTCAGAAATCACTTGGAAAGACTGGTGGCAGAATGACTATAGATTCTATGGCATAAAAAAATATGAATATCTATAAAGAATGACAAAGATAATGAGGATATCTGTAACTCTGGAATATTAGGGAAGAATGGAGACATTGTTAGGCAGAAGAGGGTTTAGACTTATAATCTATGAATATAAGGTTTAAAATAGAACTGTTGGATCAAAATTACATTTAAGCAGATTCCAGTAAGTGCAGTCTACAGAAAAATATTCTGATAAAGTGATAAAACACAGAATAGAATTCTTTGGATTAATATGGAGCTCTACATAGATGCCAAGTGGCTTATATATATTATTATTTTCATATAATTCAATACAATCCTTTGATATATGAGTATCATTATTACAGGTAAAGAATGATGAGATCCAAAAAGCTTATGAAACCTGACCAAGTTGCAGAGAAAGAATTGAACTCAAATCTACTGATTCCAAAGCTTTTTCTGTTCTCTTTTCGCATCAGTAATTCTTAAACCTAGAGTTATCATTCATTTGGCAGCAAAAATAGAAGAGACTCACAAAGATAGAACCTGAAATTTCATGAATCTATGATTCCATGACATTATATAAAGTCATTAAAACACAGTAAGTATGAAGTCTGTAACCCAGTCAAGCCCATGGACAGGTTTTAAAAAAGGCAAAAAATGAAAAATATACTCTTCTAGGGAAATAATTGTTAAGAAATTCAGGACTCCATTGAAAATACGACAAAAGATACAAACTTTCTCCTCAGAATGCTTTGCATTTTAATGCAGGGTGTTCATGGACACCTTCAAGCACATTCAAGAACATTTTGTGTTTACTTCTTACTTAGCTTAACCTTTTTCCAAGGACTTCTGACAATTTCAGCTTTTAGATTCCCCATAAATATTCAACCTTTAAAAATTAAAACTTGACTGAGGAAAAAATTCTGATGTTTTGATTTGAGGAAAAACATTGATTTGACCTCTAGCTAGTTAAGAGCACCTTAAGATTTGCATTTTTATCACCGTATACTTGCATCTGATTATTTTAAGAGGAAATTTATAATTTTTCCCATGTTCTTCATAGCAACCTCTAGCTTCTTGAATGTCTAATCAATCTCTACTGAAAAGAAAAATATCTCATTTCTCTTAGACTTTGTGCCTTTTTATATTTAATATATTTTATTTCAAGTTATATTTTTTCTTCAAGACAATTTCATTTACATGTAGTTTATTAAAGTTAATTTGAATTTTCTATTTCTATCTCCTTTCTTTTGAAATGCCATTAATTATTTACAGAAGTGAAGATTTGCGGCTGTTAAAGTGATGAGTTTCCAGTGGAACATGAGTGAAAGACCAGCTAATAGCTAGTATCACTGAATACACCTGACTGCCCATGGACATGGGTACAACAATGCTAGTTGTATTCACTTTCATTCTCATGTAAGTTGTACTTAAAAGGCGCACTTCTTGGTCCCACTGATCTACCTATGGCATTAATTAATATTTTAGATAATCTTCAAACTGGCAAAAAATATGATTAAGAATAAGAACATTGATGAAAATGTTCATACAATTTCCCCAGAAAAATTAATCAAGAACATTCTGATTTATCTATGTGAATTGAAGGAAGAGATACATTATTCTGCCATCTGAGACTCTATCATTGCCCAGTGCTGAAACTTTTATATTGTCTGACCACAGTTAACAGTCATATATATACAGGACAAGATCAAACTAGATCTAAATGACATAACTCCAATACTTCTGTGACCTTTTCTGCATATCAACCTCTCGGAGAGGATTAATTTCCAATTCCTGATTCAGCCTCTTAAACTGTAGCTCTCATTTCCTTTTTAACTACAAAGGGAATAAAGCCACTAAAATTAGACTACCAGATTGTAGATATGCTAATTGTCACATCTTTGGTAAATTACTTAATTTCTTTAAGCCTCACCTTATATGTAAAGTGGGAATAATAATGGCACTTGCTTTATAGGAATGCTGTGAATATTAAATATTAAAGTGGTATATGATATGAGCTCAATGTGCTGCAGCTATTACTACAGCATAAATTTCTTCCCCAAGTTGCATCTCATTTTGCAGAAGTGTAAAATGAATGGGCTTGAATTTCAAGCCGATTCCATACCTTTAATAATTCTTATATTTTATTGATCTGTCTTTAGAGATTTGTATCAATGTATGCATATGTATATGCATATATGTGTGTGCATATATATAAATATATTCAAAATATTAATAAGGGTTAACATTACATGGATCTTCCTAAGGGATTATATTCTGATTTACATATTTCCTTTGAATCATTTCCAAATTTTAAAGGATGCATATAATTTGCTAACATACATAAGAAATATATCCATCTGTGAGCCAGTGTTGGTTTTGTTATATAGCAGAAAGTATGCAAGAGCAATATCTGAGCTGAAATACTGCTTCTCACATACAAGTCCCAAACTGCACGAGGGATTTTTAACACTTAGAGTTCTATTAAGACAGCTTTACAGGCATCTTGAGAAGGCAGCAGTGGAAAAGCTCACTTTGTCACAGATGTCAGGGCAGTAAATAACACGCTAACTATATATAGTTTACATAATTAAAATATAAAAGATTTCTTCAATGAGTGAGACTGTAAGTAATGTAAACTAAGCTATAAATAGAGTGAAAATTTTATTCTATCAAAATTTAAAATATAGAATGTAACCTTGAGGAAAATTATAAATGCCATAAAAACAAGTTCATGTACAAAGATAAGAAAGTAATTCATACTAGAATCAGTAAATAAAGGGATGCTCTATTGATATAAAGAATATATGTAATATATACACACACATGCACACACACATAAAAAGACAAAAGACATAGACTAGTTTTACTTAGTAAAACATTGAGTATATAGATGAAATGTGTGACCTGTTGGTTGTTCAATTTTAACAAAAACCAGCAAATTTGAAAGATCAAAATCCAGACATGAACCCACAGGGGTGGAATGAATGTGGCAGCGTAACCCTGAGGTGGACAAACAGCCCCCAGGACCTGCTGTGGATGCATTTGTGCTGTCTCCCTCTACTTAGCTACAATTATGTGCTCACGAGGTCTTGCTCCAGGTTTATTCAGGATCCTAAACTGAACCAGAAAGCCAAAGTATTTTAGCTTTCTGACATAAAAAAAAAAAAATGGGAAACTAATTATTAGAAGTAATTCTGAATGCTTGATGATGAGCAATGAGGAAAAAAAAACAAACAACAGAATGAAACAGCTATCTAAAATGCCCAGCAATGTGCTTCCTGGAGGCAAACCATTGTATTTGTGGAAGGGTTACTTTGCTGAGAATCTCGATCACGCAAGTGTTACGCTGTGTCTATGGGGTAAGCCCAGACATTTGCTCAGGTATATGAATGCAAATACTTCAGATGCTACATGTTCTAATTGTTAAGGTAAAAGAATATCCTGTGTAGTACTTATGCATTAAAATTCTAAGGTCAGGAAAGGGGGTTTGGGAGGCCCTAAAGAAAGGAGACAGAAAGGACTGAAAAAAGAGTACACTAGGAACAGACGGCAGGCATAGCACAAGGTGAGGGCACACAGAACACTCCATAACGGACTTTATCATGAGATTTTTTTTTTTTTTTTACTTTTATTTCCCTCTCTCCCTCCACTAGTGATCTTGTAGCTTTGTGTAGAACATTTGGCAATCAGCCTGGTCCTCTCTAATGACAAGGAGGCATAAAAGGAGAGCAGAGAGCAAGGAGTGCTTCACCTGTGATGCATCTGAGCTACTGGAAATGTGAAGGGTGGGGGCGAGGCAGGGGGGTGTTCACTGTAGATAAAAAGTAACTATCATCAGGATATCCCTGTTTCTGCCCAACAGGAGATATTTTTATAATTAAGACTCCAAATATTAAAGCAACTGTTTTGTTCTTTTTTTCCCAAAAGGGGCTGAAAACACTCTCGACAGTGGGAGGAAATGCCAATGGTGTAGAGCGAATGGAGCTTCCAGCACAGCTCAGACACTCACATGGGTTTCAGATCACAGAGACAGAGGCTTCCTAACCACAGGGCCACCATTGTTTCGTAGGTCATAGAGACAGAAAAGCAAGCCCTTACTCAGAATCGAAAGGCTACTTAAGCAAGAGACTATGTGCTTAGCCATAACTTAGTGAAAGGCTGGAACAAGACTGGACATTAAATCTCACAGGACAGGAGCAATACCGAACGCTTGTGTCTTGAATCAGACCCAGACAACTCTCCCACTCTTAGGTGAGCGTCATGCTAGCTCCCCTGTGAGGAGGACACACGTGAATTCCCGACAGAATTCAGAATCAGAAATCAGAATTCAGGAATCCATCAGAGTTGAATTCAGATGGTTTCCTGACAGATGGATTCCTGAAGTGCAGAATTAGACATTCTCACCAATACATTTACCTTTACAGATTTTTGAGTAAAATAATCTAGAGATACCTGGTGTAAGAACACTGTATTATAACCCTTCTGGTCAAGATTCTAGGACCTAGAAGTGGTAAAATGAGGAAAACAATAATCCACCTTTTGCTCTCTTAACAAAATGCTGTCTTAACAAAATATTTCTCTGGATAAGCTACAAGTTATACTGACAGTCAACCCTGCATTGATCCTTCAGACTTTGGACTTCTCATTTCATTCCTAGAACTTGTCTTTCTAAACCAGAGCTTGATTTGCCTACCACCATTATTATAATGTCCTTAGCTTGCCAAAATGTTCTATATTGTCACATTGAACTGACTTCTAATTTACCTGATTGAAACACAAAAATAATTTCAAATATATCATTTGGATAATATATTTTCCTTGCTCATCAAAGTCTCTTGTGGGTTATATTTTCATTTATCTTCAAGAAAACCTGTTTAGACTATGAAGGTGTGGTCATGCTTTTACATATATAGAAAATAAGGCACAGTTTCCTCATTCAAAGTCAGCTAGTCATTCAAAGTTGCACAGATAGAAGTGAATCTCAAGTCTTCCAACTGAGAGAATTTGCAGTGTCTATACAATAAATATCCAGCATTGATTTTTTTCCCTGTAGGAAATTGAATTTTCCTAAACAGTCAATTTTCATAGAAATGGTGATGACAACAAAAAAATAAAAAATAAAGGAATAACACTTTTCAACTAATTTTCTTCATATTTCTATAAGGCATATAGTTATCACACTTATATAAAATATATTTATATCTTATATGCACACACTTCTAAGCTTTTAAAAAAAGTGACATTTTCTAATATTCACCCACATGGTCATGAAATTATGTATATATGTGCATATGGGCACAGGTATGGGAACACATAAATTAATATTCTGTTAAGAATCATGATAATGGCATTTTTAACTTTTTCCTGTGAATATAGCCCTACTGACAGGCTATCAGAAGATATTAATAATGATAGTCAGGACATAGAGATATACGTTGTCTTGGGATACTTACCACTTAAGCACATAAGTTGTCATAAGGATATAAGATTTTTATGTCATAGATAAATCAGTTCTGATATAAG
This sequence comes from Eulemur rufifrons, assembly GCF_041146395.1. NCBI lineage: Eukaryota > Metazoa > Chordata > Mammalia > Primates > Lemuridae > Eulemur > Eulemur rufifrons. Next base: position 30,673,156 of record NC_090997.1, on the reverse strand, counting down.
CTCATTAATTCTAAATACTTATTTTGCTAAAGAAGTAATGATGATGAAGCTCTAAGAAAATCAGAGGTCCTTTCATCCCTTCCTCATATGATTATTATCCATCATTAAATCCAGCCATTACTTTTCTCCACTCACCTAAACTACCTGAATCACAATATGTGGCAGTTACCTAGAGAATTTTGACATTCAAATAAATAAAAGGGACACTATTAAACTCTGTGAAGAAAAAGAAAACAAGAAAAGAAAATGGACTACTTCAATATTAAGAATTCTTTCTGCTTTGCCGATACGGAGCTATCCCCATTTTATCACAGATCAGGTATAACTCAAATGAGTGCCTACAAGAAAGTAAAATCAAAGAAGCCAAGAAAATAATTTTTCACTTGTTTGTGAGCAGACCAAAAATGCATTTCTACCTCTAAAGCACCTTACAACGTAATGGAAACCAGGTGAAGCTAAGTTTAATGCTCACATAAAAATATTAAATAGCTTTCTATTTACCGAAGAAATTTATATCCTTGACGGGTGACATTTCTGAATGGTAGACAATTGCCAGTGGAAAAAATTATATCTATCAGAAAGGCTATTACTGGGAAGTAAAAAATATATATGTAAACATACTAAGAAAATACAATCTTATACAGAAAATTTGAATAGGAATTATATAGAAGTAGAATTTCTTTAAATAAACATATGACATAATTATGATAGAATAATGAGAGATAATTTGACTCAGATCAAGATGACCCATGAAAAAGTAACACTGGTTTGAACAAAAGAGGCCCAGCTGACGGTCCTGGCTCTGCTACTTAGTATGCTTATGGAAACAGTTTCACCTTTCTGCTGCTCTCTTTTCTCCTCTTCAAATTGTAGCAAAAACAGCTGTGCTACTAAACTCACAGGGTTTTTTGTGGACCATATGTGAAACTATACAGGAAGGTTTTATGATAAAGTATACAATTATATAGCTACATTTGTTCATATATCATTGTTTTAATTTTCAGCCAAATTATAATGGGCTCCAATCAAGGATTTATAGCTAAAGCCTCCTCTCAAATATTTCCAACCTCTTATCAAGCACATTAATTTTCAGTGACTGAAAAGTTAAGAAAGAATGACTATGGTCAGATGGAGCTGATGGTGCTTCCACTGCACTAACGTTATATTTAAGCCCAGCTTCATTTTTTCAGGGCATCCTTTTGACATTCACCCAGTCCCCTACACAATGATCATGTGCTTTACAAACATGTCATAACAGCCACCTAACTATGCAGGCTGAGTAGTATTTCAACAACAAAACTGATCAGAACTCTCCACAGCACATCGTCATCAAAGCTTCCCGTTTTCTAGAGTGGGAAGTGTCTCCTGAGTACGATGTGGGTCCCGTCTCTCTAGCCATTTCTCTTATCAGAATTCCTTCTCCATACTGTCCTCCGACAGTTCCGAATTACCTACAGCTTGGTAGCCAAGCTTAGCAAGCTCTTAGCAAAAGATGTGCAGTGCTGATACTACTGCTCTGCTCTGACTGCCCTTGCCTTTGTATTCACCTGTAGAAACCCACATATTTCAAGTTCAGCTTCAGTATGGTGTCTCTTCTGTAGTCTCCCTTACCCTTGGGACACATTGGTTATTACACTATATTCTGAGCATAGATGGAACCCTAGGACTTTGAAAACTTTATTATACTTACGGAGGCAACATAGGGTAGTGTTAGGAGCAGGGGGTTTGAAGACAGATGGTCTGTATCAGGATCTTGGCTATCTAGCCTTGTGACCCTGGGCAATACAATTAACCTCTTAAAGCCTCAATTTCATCAACTATAAAATGGAGATAAAAAATTTAACTCCAAGGGTCAAGTGAGAAACTACATTTAAATAATTTATTATAGTTCCTGTCATATGAGTTCTCAATAAAGGTAAGCTGGTAGTAAATATGAGCATACCAGCTATAATAATGGCAGGGGTGTTGTTTGCATCATGATCTCTCCTCCAAAAACTTTCTTCACAGCAGAGATAATGTCCATTTCATCTCCATCATTTGTGCCCAGCAACATGTCATCACATGGTATGCCTATAAAAAATGAGTATGCCTGGCACAACACTATTGGCACATCTGATCTCAGATTAATTCCTCACACTTCCCTTTCTTTTGCTTGGAATATCCAGAAGTGGGGAAGTGCACTGGGGCTATGCTTCCCTGACTCCCTTGATATTAGACTTCCGGCTAGGTTTGGCCAGTACATTGGCCTGGTCTAACAAGGTACCCTCTGCTTCCTGGAATCCAGTTACCCCCTCTCTTCTCTTTGTTTCTCCAGCTCTGGGCATGGAGGCAGCTTCTTTTGGTGCTTAACCTTAGATTTGCTTCACCTTCCCTTTTATCTAATTCTAATCATCATATTAAATTCTCTGTATTAAATTTCCTCTATTGATTTATCTGGCATAGATATGTCTTTCTGGCTGAACCCAGTTGTTTCAATGAATGAATGTAACCTTTACCCTTAGAGACCCACAAAGCTTAAGTGGAGACAAAAACATTATCTTTGCCTATTTCAAAGGGTTGGTGTATTAGATCAAGGAAAATTATGCATATGCAAGCATTTTGAAACTATCAATTGTTACACAAATATAAGTTTCTGTTCTTCATTTTTTTTTAATTATGAAAGAACAAGTAGCTTCACTGGTCTATAGTAGCAATGTTCTAAAAAATACTGATGTCCTCCAAGGACACCATGCCCATAATTTATTAATACATGGTATTAATAGATTAAAGGGGAACACAAAGTTGAAGAGATAACTGAGTTTGGCATAGCAGAAGTTTTATGAGCTCATAAGTTAGACCATACTGATAGAAATGGTGAAAATTATGATTTCACTGAAGACAAGAAACCACTTGGAACACAGCCAACTTAAACTTTGCTTCAAGTCTTAATTTTGCAGATGAGCAATCACATTAAACTCCACAAGAATACATGCACTGGCAGGTTACATTATCCACTTATTTGAGAATAACACAAATACAAACAAAAGGAAGTCATAAAAGCTGATAGCAAAGCTTTGCTTAAGAAATCTAATTTTTGAGTCAATTTCTAAGTTCTAAATCAAGACATATTATAAAGCAGCTACCTGAAACACAATAAAATAATTAAAAGACAGTGATTGAGACATTTTAAATAATGTTTTTAAAAAGCTGCATAATTGCGAAATCCAAATAGTGTCTCTAGTTAATAGTACACCAATGGCAATTTCCTTGTTTTGATAATGTACTCTTGTTATGTAAAATGTTATCATTGGGGAAAGCTAGGTGAAGAATACATGGGAACTCTGTACTATTTTTGCAACTTCTGCTGAATATAAAATTATTTCAAAATAAAAAAGTTTAAAAAAACTGTGCTTAGTACACCAGAAAGAATACATTAAAAATCCAAAGTACAAAATTTGCAGCCATAAAAGGACTGTCCACATGAAATTGGAAATAGAGTTCTTACACTGCTACATAACACTGCAAAGGTATTCACGCATTTTTTTGAATCACACTACAAACCTACTGTCAAGCATTATGCACTGGCGTTTCTCCTGGTTACCCTCCCTTACGATTTGGGAGATGGTCTATCTTCTTTTCTGATCCTTCATTTGGACATAGGTTTCAAGTAACTTCAACTCTTCTGCTTGAAGTCTTAGCCATTGCCCATGAACAAACAAGGACAACGCATCACCAAATCCTCCACAGATCAGTTTTCAAAAAAACAAACAGACCATGTACCTATGCATTAAACATGAGACCCTAGTCACTGCTCCATGATATTTCCTCTTGGTTTACATGTGCAGCTTGTTTGAGGACTAAAAAAAGAAGGAAACATTCAAACAAAAAGCACAGTTTCATTCTTAATTCTGCAGCTGTTTGGGAATAGACTTCTAAATATCCCAAGGATGATTCTACTCTGAGTCTGGGTATCCCTGAAGTAACTCAGGATGATACCTCAGTCCTAGCTCTAACAGTGAATAACAGTTACGTAATCGAAAACAACCATTTTCACTTTCCTTCAGATGAAAAACATAACTGTATACTTTTCTCTGATTAAATGGAATGCTTCAAACTGAAAGACATTATTTTTAAAGAAACAAACATGCTCTTAGGAAAACTGCTCTATAGAATAACAAAGTGTCTCTTCTGGGGTTTTATCTCCTTCCAAAATGTTATTCCCATCACATAGGCACAGCCCAAATAAGAAACAGGGAAAATGAGAAGTCAGTAGACTCTCCTGCTCTCATTTCCTCTCTCACATGTAAAACATTGCCAGGAGCACATCATCTTTGGCATAAATGAATAGTGCGTGACGCTGAGAAAGTTCATAGTCTCTCTGTGCCTCATATTAAAAATAATAGTACCTTATTTTTAACATCTGTGATTAGCTTAGATGAATTTAGCAGGGCTTGGCACATAAAAAGCTCCTTTCTTCCTGAAACATAGGAAGCCAGAGGTAGACATACTATCCAGACCTGCTTTCTTCCCACTGACGATTGATACTGACTTTAGTACAAGACCAGGTACACCAAATATTGTTGAATATTCCCTCCATGGTTTGTCAGTGTAATTCTTCTGTAATGGTGTTTTCCTGAGGACAGTAGGGCTGCAGCACAGCAAAAATTGAGTCTTCCAGATCTTCAGTAACCTTATGTTGTCTAGGCAGCAACATATGGGCACTGTGTGCTCTTTCCTGTTACGGATTCTAGGGGATGGGCACGGGGTACAGGAGACTCTCCTGTATCTGCTATAGATTTTTAAGGCAACTTTGTTCCCATTATTATTTTATTTACCTTCTCTATTATACATACACACATACACACACACACAATGTATTGTATACATACACAAAATATTTGGAAACTCCATGTTGTCCAGGCAGCATCATATGGGAGATGTATGCCTGTGTGTGTGTATATACACATAATGTGCATATATGCACACATTATGTGTGTATATGTATGTATATTTAAAAAATCTTGGCTAAGTCGATGATTTCTTGTTAAGCTAAGAGTGGGTGATTTCTTCTTGCCAATTCATCATCCCCTATAATTGTCTGCTGCTATAATCATTACTGTTGTCTTCTTTCTTCACGGTCGGCTTATCTCTATTTGAGGCCAGAAACAAGGTCTCCATTTGCTATACTCATCCTTTGGAAACCTAACTGAGAAACCATGATCATGCAGTTTTGGTTAAGTCCAAACCAGAAGTGCCTTCCCTATTCCACCAGATGGCAGTCCCGTATCAGAATGGGTAAAAATGGGGGGAGGGGGAGGCAGTATTTTGGATATAGAAGTATGTAATTCTGGTATATTCTGCAGTGGGAAAAATTGACAAACATGCAGGTTGGTTCAGTAAGAAATAAAATGTAGGTGTTTTTGTACAAACTCATCACAAATGTTCTGCAAAAGTAAAAAAAAATAAAGCAAACAATTGGAACTGCCTGAATTAAAAATATTTTGATGACTAACAGCCTTTTACATGACACTGGAAGACTTGAAAACAAATCTACAAAACATAGAATGTGTTCAAGTTGGTGGTTATAGTCACAGCATTTGGTTAGTATTCTAAATATACCTCTGCTTCATAGCTAGAAATTGTCTCAACTTTTTCATTTGGAAAGTGTGCATGACAATATGCATTGCTGGTAGAATTAAGAGAGTATGTATACGTGTGCATGAACAAGCTACAAGGAATTGTGATAAGGGGATTTTAAAATTCTACTTTTTCCCAGCAACATGGGGCATATGCAGCTTTTCCATCTGTCAATCACAGAAGCCTTCCCAGTGTACAGACTAGATAGCTCTCACCCATTCCCTGGAGAAATCCACTCCAGAGTCTCTAACATGTCTCTCATGCCAGTAGCCTGGCTCTGTGCCAAGACCATGTCATTTGCTGGCTGTAAGTGATGCTAATGAAATAGCATCTACTTCAGGAGGCCTGATGTGATGTCCGTGACTGGCTAAAAGGCCAGTTCCAAGACAAGAATGAGTAGACTCAACATTTGTAGTCTTTTACCTAGTGAAACAATGCTACTTTGTCATCAACAGGCTTTGTTGGTTCATTGCATTAAGGATGGGCTGGCTTACTAGATCAGTAAAGTTTTGCTTTCCTTGCTTAGCAAGATAGCATTTTTCGCATGTTTCAGACATCAGCTAAAGCAAAATTTGGCAACAGCTTTCAATTTAGTGTTTTTGTAGCAGACTCTGTGTACATGTCTGGGCATGAATTCTCTGAACCTTCATCTCCTCTCAATTGGGAGTCAGCTTTGAACACCTTTGAGAGATGATTCAAAATGTATACTGGTATATTGGTTTATCTGCAGTAGTTTTTTTTAGCTCTCAGAGAGATCAACTGATTGCTTCCTATTCCTTTTGGTCCCATTAGCAATTTTTCAGTATTAAAGAAGAGTCTGTTTCCTTTTAACCATCATTTTCCATGTGTCCAGAGACATTTTACCTTTGCTCTTGTGCCTTTTATCCCTGATCATTCTGGTTATTACTGGTAGGTAATGTGAGATTGTACTTTGGCTCTCTAATATAAATCTATCTTGCATGACCAAAGTATAGAGACATTCAGAACAGGAAAATTATTTGGAAAAAAGAAAAAATATATATATATATATATATATTTCTACATTCTTCTCAGAACTTTGGATCTGGCATATTTTTCTATTTACAACCAAAATGTTGATGTCTGAGGATATTTGCTAATTGCATCACAGTGCAAGTGAACTAAGGTTGATTAATTTAACACAAAGCTTGCTGGCAATGGTATAATGCTCTAGCATTATGCTTTCAGAGATAAGAACACACATACACATGCTATTACAGTGCATGGTTCCATATTCCCTGCACACAGGGACGGCACAAAGGTTCAGCTTTTCAAAATCTGCATTTTAAGACAATTGGATTGTACTATGACACAGAAGCAAATTTGACATATTCCAGATTCAACTTTAGTGAAAAAAGAGCTGTTTTGAAACGTTTTCTATAATCACGCAGCTAAATGGGTCACAATATAATATCGTATATATTTTTCCTAACCCCAAAGGCCGTGTAAAATTTGACCTAATTAAAGATTTGTAAAGAGCTTTTTAATTTTCCCATGAAGGTGAATTTTGCTTAGTTATGAAATGAGGTTTAAGGATTTTTTTTTCTTATTTCACATAAAATTCTTCAAGAAAAAAAAGAAGATTCATAGATTTAGAAACAAAGGTGACTCTTACAGACTATAGCCTTTCATCGTGAGTACCCACTATAATCTGCAATATCATTTTTCGTAGAGTTGTTTACTTTCCATTACTCATAATTACGTCTTTTAATTGGACCACACTAGCTCCGTTTAGTCTCCCCCTGAGAGTGATGTTGGCAGAAATGATTGGCAGTTCTCTCTCCCACACGGTGCCATCCTGAAATTGCAAATGTCAGTTAACAGGCTCCTCTCACCACTGTTTAAGAGTGGGAGTCTGCATTTAGCAGAAAGTAGTCTGGGTGCACATATTTATGAATAAATGCATATGAAATTATGCATTCAAATTATGGAATCAAGGGACTAAAAGAAAACCAGAGAGGTCATACTCCATGCCACAGATTTCAGGCTCCTAGTCTATTCCTCAGCCAACCCAGGCAGATAGAACTATATCCTACTTCTAAAGATAATTATATGCAACTCCTCCTCACTTGTCTATGGTGGAGGATTAAGAACGTATCACTGACAAATCTGCAAGCAGTTTTTTTTAATATCATGACTTTTTGAACTAAGGATCTTAGTATAGTTTCTGACCAGGAATAAAAGTGGCAAGTCTCAGTCCCTTACCTCCTTATTTTTCATACCTAATTACAACAGAAGTGCTACTAAGCAATGAAATGGCCAATAAATGGGGGGAGTAGGATAAGCAGAAGCTATTGCAGAAACAGAGAGTCTGTGTCTGTCCCAGCCTCTGCATCCAGACTGATGTGCTCTATGCACTAAAGCATGTAAGGAAAATTCTCAGCCATATTAATGGATGCTGAAGTGACACAGCACAATTCTACTTTGACTCCTCAAATTCTTATTTGCAATACCAACAAAAACAACAAAAACGGAATATAGTATTTAATTAATGCTATATGAATAAAATGGCTTTATAGTAAATCAGCTGGGTAGTTTTTTTTTTTTTTTAAAGAAAGAACAGGAAAAAAAAAAAAAAAGAAAAAGAAAAATTCTTTTGGCAGCCAGGCTGTCTGGATTCAAAATGAATTGAGGAAGAAAAGAGAGGAAGCTTCTCATCGTTAGGTCATAATTGGTAGCAGCTAAAGCTGAGAAGTCTGTAACTAGGGGAAATATTAATAAAAGGAGATAGATGTAAGGCACAAAATGGAGTTTTAACTGTTGCTTTTGAAATCTCAGAGAAAAAGGAAGTCTTGAATCAGCTGCAGAGTTCCTACTCTATATGCCAGTCACTGTTTGCATGCTTCAAAAATATTAAATCATTTAGTCTTGGGCATCAAGGGTAAGTATGAGACTTGGACCCCTCTTAAGGAGTATGGCATCAAAACCTTTTTCTGGCCAGCTGCTGTCTGGAGGTTATTTGCACAAAGAAAGTGAGGTTACTGCTATCTTCTCCCTGAAAGAAGGCACTGTCCAACTCTCACTTCCAATGGTGACCTCCAGGGACCTGCAGGGGCCTGGGGCCCACGCCTGCCCCCAGTGTATGGAGGCAGCCACGTTTGCTGCTCTTCGGCCAGCAGTAGCGTTCTCTCATGTTAACTTCCCCTGCCCGGGTGCTCATTCATCTTGACTCCTGTTGATCACCTGCCCTTGTCAGGAGCCTGGGAAGTGTAGACTGGAGTTGAAGTGTGTAGAGGCATGGAAATTAACACTTAAAAAAAACTGAACAAGCAGCTTATGAGAAATATGGAAGTAAGGGTTTTATGGAGCTTATCTCATTTGATCCTCACAAAAGATGTTCTTATTATCCCCACTTGGCCCTTCAGCATTCCCTAGACTTTCTTGTCTTCTGCCCAAGTTACTCTCTCAAACAACTAAAATGTCCTTTGCCTCAATAAAATGTTCTCCTCCGGAACTCCTCCTCCGAAAATCTTACAGGATCAGGGCATATTTACAAAGCAGGTTCTGCACAGTGGGTGGAATATACTTATTGAATCCTGAACTATTTTTTTCTACTAGAAATGTGCTTACTTCTGTGATAAATAGACATTGATAAAATGCTACTGTTTTAAATTCCATTCACATGAAATGAATGTTTCCTAATAACATATTTTGGGGGCCAACTGGGACGGATTCCTAGGCTTTCTATTGTATTCCTCATCTCCAGAAATGTTTTGTTTTTTTTTAAATTAGGAACAAATGTGTCACTGAAGCTTTACCTTTTTCTGAATAGAAAGTTCACTAAAAAGAAACAATAAACATGAAAAGGCAGCATGCCACCACATACCCAATGCCCATAATCTTTCTCTTGTAATTAAAAGTATTTAACAATGTGTGTAACTACAAAAGCAAAACTGAGGGGAATTTAACCTAGTTTCATTTGGGGGTTGTTAGAGCTAAATTCATATGTTCCTGAAGCAATCCTGAGGAGAGTGCTGTTGAGAAAGTACAGTGAAAACTTCAGTAATTTCACATCCCCTCCCAAAAAAAGACAAAGTGAAAATTTCAGTATCATCTGCCTAAAAAGGCAATAGATTGCAAAAATAGATTATTAAAATTATTTAATCCAATTTTTTCCTGCTTCCTACACTAGCTTTGTTCCTTTCTTAGAACCAACGACTTAATAGACAATAATATGAGGAATCAGGGGAAAGCCTCATTTATTCAGGAATATTTAAGTTCACTGAAGATAATTTTCGAGAAAAATAAAATTTCAAACACTAAGCTTTATAAACTTTTAAAATGGTTTTGTGATAGAAACCTGAAATGTATTAGACACTACTCTGTCTTCTTTAAAGATGATATATTGCACATGATTTTACATCTTCATGTGTGATTTAAATGTCAAGGCGCTCCCTCGTCTTTCCCAGCCTACCTCTAAGTTTACACATGGACATCCCTGCCTTTTAAGCCCTAGCAACACTGCACCCCTCTTTAAGCTTTTCAAGGAGACTTTCTGGCCAGGCGCGGTGGCTCACGCCTGTAATCCTAGCACTCTGGGAGGCCGAGGCGGGTGGATTGTTTGAGCTCTGGAGTTCGCGACCAGTCCGAGAAAGAGCGAGACCCCGTCTCTACTAAAAATAGAAAGAAATTATATGGACAGCTAAAAATATATATATAAAAAATTAGCCGGGCATGGTGGCACATCCCTGTGGTCCCAGCTACTTGGGAGGCTGAGGATCGCTTGAGCCCAGAAGTTTGAGGTTGCTGTGAGCTAGGCTGATGCCATGGCACTCTAGTCCGGGCAACAGAGTGAGACTCAAAAAAAAAAAAAAAAAAAAAAAAAAAGGAGACTTTCTTCTTCCCTCTGTCTCACATCTAGGTCTTCATGCCTTGTTGCCTCCTTAATTAACCCAACTTATCCCCAGGTCCTACTGCTGGTCTTAGCTCAGATATTCCTTCCCACAGGAGGTTTTCTCTGACCTTCCAAATTTGGACTATGTGTTATTCCTGAGTTCTCATGCTACCATGGACTTCCCATATAACTCACTACGCGGTATTTATAACTACCTGTTTAGTTATCGTATGTACCTTTCGTTGAACACCAAGCAAATGAGGAAGGGATTAATTTTTATCTCATTCATTTTGGAATCTCAAGTGTTAGTACAGTGCCTAACGCTTAGTGGATGTTCAATAAGTGTTGAATGAACGAATGCATGCATGAACATAAATTATTTTATTGTGCACTAATACTGGTTTCTCTCAAGGCTTATAAACTGAGGAGCACTGCAAATTGGGATCAGTTTTACTGATGTGACTCTTCAGATACTTTGGGGCGTATTTAGGGCTATATCAATTCTGTGAACATAGCACAGAATAGAAGCAAGAATCTGCATTCTTTCTGTGAAACAAAGGTGAGAGAGGTTGGACTCGTGTCCTAGCTCTGCCACATACAAATTGGGGAATTTTGGGAAAACTGTTTAGTTTCTTTAAACTTCAACTTTCTTCTTTATTAAATGAGAACTTTAGTAATTAATATTGAACCTAGAAGTTGTGGTTGAGGAAAAAATGAGACAGACAATGTTTACAAAACTTGTTTGTTTGTTTTTACAAAGTATAAAGAACTATTTACCTAGTGTCTGTAATTACTATTAGTAACTTATGTAGGGATGTTTTTGTTTTGTTTTGTTTTGTTTTGCTTTTTTGAGATGAGGTCTCCCTCTGTCACCCAGAGTAGAGTGCATGATCATAGCCCACTGCAGCCTCTAGCTCCTGGGCTGAAGCGTTCCTCCTGCTTCAGCCTCCATAGTAGCTGGGACTATAGGTACACACCACCATGCCCGGCTGATTTTTCTATTTTTGGTAGAGACAGGGGTCTCACTCTTGCTCGGGCTGGTCTTGAATTCGTGGGCTCAAGCGATCATCCTGCCTCAGCCTCCTAAAATGTTAGGATTAGAGGCGTGAGCCACCATGCCCGGCCCGTAGGGATGTTTTCACCCCAACTACTGAGATACTTTACCTTGACTGTTTCAAGTATCTTGACTTTTCCCATTAGAGTGATTGACAGCATAATAAATTTCTCAGAATTGATTACTGGTATGGTAATTCATTACAGGCAGTTTTATTTTAAATCCCATGTCTCAGATATAGCTTTTTTAAGATGAACATATTCACTCTCAAATCTGCATATTGAATTTTTCACACTGGCTTCCAAAATCCAATCCACAGTTGCATGAGACCTCTGAAAACCTCAAGCCAAGAGCCCTATCAGTGCCTCAAAAGTCCAAATCCAAAATTACCTGTCCCAATTTCAGAAACTACTCATCCAACCATCTTCTGTATCTTCCTAAATGGCTTCACCATGCCTTCATTACCCAGTTTCTAAACTTCACAACCATCTCTAGTCCTCCCATCCATTATCTCTACCACCTACCTCCCCTTGCACACTCATTAGTTTGCTAGGCCTTTTCAGTTTTGCTTCAGCAATGCTTCGTGTCGGTCTTCTCCATTACAATCTCACTGCTCTTTACTTAAGATATTGATATAGCTTCCTAACTGATTACCTAGTTTGAGTTCTTTTGTACTCTAATTCCTCCTTCAAGGTGCCAGTAAAGCAAAATTCCATGGTTAAAGTACAACACACCTCTCAGTAGTCCCTGTTTATAAACAGGAACAAACAACAGAGCTGTTGATGTCTTTCCACTCCCCCAGAAGGTCACACTTCTTATCAAGCACTCAAAATCCCATGTGGTCTGATTGCAACTGTGTCTAGAAACAACTTCTTCTCCTCAGCTTCTATCCGTTTTTTCTGTGCTACAACCTCTCCATCCCCTTGCCAGTCAGAGGCATGAACAGAGAATCCCTTCGCTATCTACCATATCTAACCTAACACACCCAGGACATGCCATCTGTACCTCCTTATGCTGCTACAGTTTTCTTCGTGGCACTTAAAATGACATGATATTGTTAATTTGCTTGTTTACTTGTTTATTATTTGTATCTCCTTGTTAGAATGTAACCTTACTTAGCACAGGGACATTCTTTTATCCACTGTTGTATTGTCAGTACCTAGAACAATGTATGTATGACTCAGAATAGATACTAAATATTCATTGAATAAATGGATAAATGAATGGATGAATATGGCTACTATCATGTTAGGATTTTAAACAGAATAAGCTACATATATTTAAATCTCTTCAATTAGAACGTAATCTGGATATGAACATTGATACACATTTTATGTATATCCCTATCATACATAGCATGGTCTTTTATCTGCCAAATGAATGAAGAATTCCCCAATGTCACAAAGGATCAAGAATGTGCAGTCAGTTGCGCCCGACTGCAGGAGAGACTCAGTTCTCTGCATGAAGACACTATCCATGCCAATTCTCAGGGATCATAAAGTATGGGTTCCAGTACTAGCCCACCTCAAACTTCAACTTCCTCAAACTTCATTTTCCTATTTATAATTAATGAGTGGTTGACATTTGATAAGCACTCTTCTAGTTAAAATAAAATCTAAAAAATAATACTATGTTATATTCCCAAAACTAGGACAAACTCTTAGAATACAATGAGGCTATGTCTGAGTGACAGGAAGAATAAAGTATTAGTCTTCCTTGCAAATAACCAGCAGCCCATTTAAGTAACAAAATATCTGAAGGGAGAGAAAATTAATTATTTCATCTAGATTATGGATGGGTATGGAATTAGCAGTATGGATCAAATGAAAAACAGATGTCCCCCAATTGTTCTATCAAAAGTTTTACTTTCTTTTGTTTTTTTGGTACACATTAGGTTGCAGATGCTAATGAGAGGCAAAAAAGGAACAGATAATGTGCAAAGTGATGAGAAGAGGGTCTGCATATTCCCAATCTTGTATCTTGAGACAGAGATGTGCATTACCAAAATTACAACATCAGTAATTTTGGCAAGCACTTATCAGACAGTGTTGTTGTTCCCTTAATGTATTCCTTCCAGAGTGCCTGTCTCACTGGCCAAATAATCAATAAGAGCCCTGGGATAAAAATGAGAATGGAGTTTCAGAATCCAATTACTGAGGTTTGTGTATAAAACACCAGAAAACAAAGTACACAGATTTCTTTTTCTCATTGTATTAGGATAATAAAAGACAGTGGTTGTCAGTTGAAAATGAAAACAGCCAGAGTAATTCAAAAAAGTGAAAGCATAAAGAAATGCCATGCCATGTTTTTAATGATTATGCTTCCGTTAATTTCAACAGGAAATCATTAAAAATTTAGGACAATCTCTAGTGGTAAAATCCTCAACTTCTCCCCTCTTGAGTAAGAGGAGAAAGAGTTTAGAAACAAGTTCTCACGTGATTGATATCTATAGTTCTTTTAACATTTTTAATAAAAACAATTTCAAACTTTTCTCAAAATTTCATTTACTAAATGCAGAAAGAAAAAACAATGCAATATATCACATATAACATTTAGTAAATAATTTTGAATATTTTGAATATTTACTATTTTGATAATTTTGAATATTTACTATTTTCAAAAATAATTCTGTAACTATAGATCAAAATTCATATTAATATAATTCAGCAGTATTATGAATCTTTGCTCTAGAGTACTTAATATAGACTGAAATTTCTACAAGTTTACTTATGTCATATTTTAAATTACTTCACTTTTTTAATTTTTTTATATTTCAGCACATTACAGAGATACAAACGTTTAGGTTACTTATATTGATTGCCTTTACCCCACCCGAGTCTGAGGTTCAAGCATGTCCATCCCCCAGACAGTGCACACCACACCCATTAGGTGTGAACATACCCATCCCCTTCTCCCCCCAGTCTGCCCAACATCCAATGAATGTTATTACTATGTGCACTTACGTGTTGATCAGTTAATACCAATTTGATGGTGAGTACATGTGGTGCTTGTTTTTCCATTCTTGTGATACTTCACTCAGTAGAATGGGCTTCAGCTCTATCCAGGATAACGCAAGTGGTGCTGGATCACCATTATTTTTTGTGGCTGAGTAGAACTCTATGAACAGAAACTTTTCAAAAAAAGACAGACTAATGACCAACAAACATACGAAAAAATGCTCAAGCAAGCCCTTGTTTCTAGAAAAAAAAAAAAATTAAAGAAAAATTAGCTGGGCATAGTGGCACATGCCTGTAGTCCCAGCAAGTCAGTATATATAAAAAATATACATATTTTTAGAAATGGGTCTCACTTTGTCACCCAGGCTGGAGTGCAGTGGTATGGTCATAGCTCACTGCAGCCTCAAACTTTTGGACTCTAGCGACTCTCTTGTCTCAGCCTGAGGGACTGAGACTATGGGCATGCACCACCACACCCAGTAAATTTTTCTTTAAAATTATCTTTAGAAACAGGATCTTGCTATGTTGTTGCCCAGGCTGCTGTGAAACTTCTGTCCTCAAGTGATCCTCCTGCCTCAGCCTCCCAAGTTGCTGGGATTACACACGTGAGCCACCTTGGCAGGTTTATTACATATTTTAATAGTATAAATATTTAAGCTTAAAAAGTTTTAACTTAATGAAGCTAATTTTTTTTTACAGTAAAGAGTTATATTATTCTGTTATTTTAAAGGAAGAAATTATGTAAATTTTTCACCCTGGAATCTCTTAAATTGCAACTTTCTGCTTTGGAAGTACACCGGTTTTGTAGTGTTATTTATTCTAATTCATAAAACTTAAAAGATAGACTTAGCATACTCTGATTTTTATATATCAATGATGTGTAGATATGAAAACAAATAATTTATGCCTCTAGAAACATACAATTAAGGAGCTAAAAATGAACAGCCTTTAAAAAAAAGCCATTATTTTAAAGAATGTCTAGAGGCATAGAGAATATAGAAAAATAGAAAAATTTTACTTAATCTGGCATAACAAAGCATGACTGTGTGTAGACAAAATGTATATGAGAAATCTAAAGCAGACTGTCCTAATACAACTTTTCTTGGGAATTATAGATTATAAGCCAGTACATTACAAATGATTTATGGCTCCATAACCATGTTTCACTGAATTAATATCTATATCAATAGTTGAGTTGTGTGTTTTTATCACTAACAGATACTATATATTCGCAGCAAGAAAGCGCTCTAACATTTTTTACAAAGATGAGTTTTCTATGGATATAGCTATTTGGAGATCATTTGAGTGAGACAAGTGATTGTAAACTGAAGAGGAGTGAGACAAGAAGTAAAAGGTTTTTAAAAACACTACCAACTGGGATCATTTAGTGTTCTTGTTAACAATAATTTTAAGGAAGATAGTTTATTAAAACAAACAAGAAAACATAAATGAAGTAAATATAAAATCACATTCAAAAATCACCTTATCTAGGAAGTGCTTGCAAGCACATTAAAGCAAAAATAATACATCATTTTTGTTCATTAAATTACAAATTGCTTATAAAATCTATAGTTCCAGATCTAGAAATGATACTGTACCCAAAACCATTTACATTCATATTCGGAACTATTCTGTGTATAAATTGGCATAACCTCTGTAAAACAGTGATCAATATGTGTATGGTCCTTAAAAATGTTTATACTATTACACTATGAAGCAACTCACACAGTACCTCTAAGGGAAATGTTCAGCCAAAAACTATTTAATAGAAAACATGAAACACTGATAATAAATAATCTGAGAATTTCATGGAATAGGCTAAAAAGAAAAACAGAATGAGCACAATAAACATAGGGGAAACAATTAAGAGAAACAAGTAAATAAATGAAATAGAAACTAACAACAAAAACACAACTAAGGTAGTCAACAAAAATAACTTCCTGTTTTTTGAAAAGGAACTAGAAAAATATATGGCAAGACAAAATTAAATATAGCCATACATAATATAAAAATATAAAATGAATATAACTACATATACATTTGTGATTTTAAAATACATGAGCTACTATAAAATATATCAAAAAATTGAAAACCTAAAGGAAACATTTTCCAGAGACATGTAAATATACAGAAATATATAAATTACCAAAATTGACCAAAGAATAAAAATAATTGCCTAGTCCAAGAGCTTTTATATGGATTTATTATTTCATAAAATAGGTATTTCTTATACACAGTTTCACATTATAGAAAAAGAGGCAAATGTATCCTATTTTATAAAATTAATATAAAAATTAATATGACCATATTATAGAAAAAGAGGCAAACGTACCCTATTTTATAAAATTAATATTAAAATTAATTTGATTATCTTAGAACTAGACAAAGCATCATATGTAAAGAAAATTATGAGCTTGTTAAACTTATAAAGATGAATTAAATAAAGATGAATTAAATAAGACAAGGACTTTGCAGGGATCAATAATGATAGCACACTATGAAATATGGAGCATAATTAATTCAACTCTACACTCCAGTTACATATTTATTTATACACACACACACACACACACACACACTCCCACGGACAAGAAGACCTTTTTTAATGATGGTGTACATTTAGAAAATCTACCAATGTAATTTCATCACATAAAGTACAGAAAATATGATCAATATTAATAGATAACTTAAAATATATTTGAGGAACTTCAATGATTATGCATAACTAAAAAATTATGAAAAATTAGGAGTAGAAAGTAACTTCCTTAATCTGTTAAAAATAATTTCCCTCTTCCAAAAAGAAAAATCTAAAGCAAACATCACCTTTAATTGGTAACTTCACAAGCGTTTCATAAGAATCAATGCATGGATATCTATCGTTTTTGCTATTTAACATTATACTAGAGTCCCAATGAGGGAAAAAATATAAAAATAAAGAAAAGAATATAAGAATCATGAAGCAGAGTTAAAATTAACACATTTTGGAAAAAAAAAAAAGATATTCATGGTCTTCATGTGAACCCAGAGTATCTATGGACAAACTCTAAGGATTAATAAAAGAGTTCAAAAATTTTCTGGATATAAAATCAACATACTAAATTCAGTAACATTTCACTATATCAGCAGTTATTACACTGAAATTTTAGTAGAGAAATGTTAAGAATTGCTGGATCAAATGGTAGTTTTACTTTTAACTCTTTGAAAATACAAGCACCACATATACTCACCATCAAATTGGTATTAACTGATCAATACTTATGTGCACATATAGTAGTAACATCCATTGGGTGTCAGGCAGGTGGTAGTGGGGAGGAGGGGAAGGGTATATACACACCTAATGGGTGTGGTATGCATTGTTTGGGGGATGGACATGCTTGAAGCTCTGACTTGGGTGGGGCAAAGGCAATATATGTGACCTAAACGTTTGTACCCCTATAATATGCTGAAATTTAAAAAAAAATGTTGAGGAGTAAAATTTTTAAAAATATAACAAAATAAACTTTACCAAAATGTGTAACATTTTGTAGGCAAAATTATATATTTTATCATTTTTAGTGAGTGATATAAAAGAAGACATGAATAAATGAGGCAAGGCACCATGTTGAAATATTTCAAAATGTTAATCGACTTATATTAATCAATGAATTCAATTCTAATCAAAATCTTAATGAGAATTATTTGGAGAACTTTTTTTGCTACCAGGATAACTTTATTAAAGTAAATAAGAAAATATAAATTAAAAGAACATTTTTAAAGGACTCCATCTCTATGATCTCACCTCCTAACTTTCATCTTCATTGAGAAATTGTGTAAGATTACATTTTCTTTTTCTAGTGCTGTTTGTCGCTTTGGCTCCTGTTGGTAACCTCATCTTCATTTCTGATTCTGGTTCTGCAACTTTATGATGACTTTCAGAATCGGCCTCAGCAGTCTGATGGCTCCTGCACACTCTAGCCAAAGCTGTCACTTTTATCTGTTTTCTGTTAGCCTTTTGCTGGGTGAATTTTAATACTCCAGTTGCTTTGTACCCTTAAGAAGAGTCATATATACTTTATTCTTTTAATCCTCATTTTGAGTAACAGTCATAGTTAGCTTGGCATCCTGTGCTACTACAGCTCAGTCATCATATTCTTTACTTCTTTTTTCTAACTGAAGCTTGATATTCTCCAAAACTCTGACATTTTCTTTCTGTATTAGCTCCAGAATCTAATTTAACAGGACCAGATCTTATGTAAGAACATTAAATACTGATTATCAGATTCAGTAAATTAACTGTGCACAAAAATTTGATAGAGTTCAATGCCTATTCCTGTCCAAAAATACTATTCTAAAAAGGAAATAGAAATAATTTCCTCAACTGAAGAAAAATAGTGACTCTTCCTAAAATAAAAAAAAAATCTAAAGTGAATTTATCCTTAATGGTCAATCTTCAGATGCATTCCCTTTAAAGTCAGAAACAGGACATGAATACTTGCTATAACTTCTGATAACCTCTAAAATGTGCATCACCTATCATCAAGTAGATCTACTAGAAAGAAGAAATCTGTCAATATGTGCAAAAAGGTAGGTCTATAAAAATGTTCATGCTAAAGGGTCTGTAACACGGAAATATCAAGAAGAAATATACATGTCTACCACTGTGACATTAAATGAATAAAATGGGAGTGGGTCTATTTTTTCAATGGTTAAAACATAACAGTTAAAAGTAGATTTCTCTCCTAAGTAGACACACGTATTGTATGTGTATATGTCTGTGTGTATCATAAAGCTCAACTCAGTGTCATAATATGAATTAATTCAAACAACCTAAATGACCACAAAGAGGAGTATTTTAAATGAATGTGTGAGTCAGGCTAAGGTTTGAATTCTGATTCTGAGTTTAATGAGGTACTTTATATCCTTAAGCCTTACGTCCCTTACCTGAAGTTTACAAAGATTATAATATGCAATTTATAGAGGATTAAATGTGCTATTGTAAATATATCCCTCAGTAGGGTTCCTGAGAAAATGTAGTTTCCATAAATGAGAAGTGATGTTATTATTACTATAATTCTTATTTTATTATTTATAACTAATAGTCTAATTTTTGACAATTTTATTTGGGTTTCCCTTACCAGTTATTACATGAGACAATATTATTTGACTTTAAGTATCATATGACCTTTACAATTTATGCAAATATGTTTATGATTTACTTCATTACTTTTATGTTTAGGTGAAAGGTGAGAATGCAATCTTCCCTTTTTTATTTTCTTTTACTTCTTCAAATAATTAATTTACTACTCCCATTTATTCAACATTTCTTTGATTCATTACTTTATTTGATCTCATCTACCACTCAGTATATTTTTATTCATACTTGGGCTTATGTCTATTTCATCTTACTTGGATGCTTTATCTGTAAATTGCTAATTTAATTATTGTGAGTTCACAGTAAGGTTTAGCACTTAATAGATCAAGTTGCTCATCATTACTCACTTGTTATTAACAAAACATATACATTATTTTTCACCTGTTTGCACTTTCATTTAACTCCAGATTATTTTTCCAAGCTCTTATAAAGGGGATAGAATAGGAGAGCAAGAATGAGGAGGAAGAAGAGAAGAGAAGGTCAAGGAGAAAAAGGAGGGGGAGAAGAGGAGAAAGGATTGAAGAAAACAGAAGAGAAGGATGACAAGGAAGGGTAAGAAATGCAAGAAGGTGACCTTAAAAATACCACATTAAACCTATGAAGTAGCTTGGAAAGAAGTGATATTTGTACATTATTCAGTTTTACTATTCAAGGACATGGAAAATCGCTCCAATTTTTAAATATTTTACATATTCACTATGTAAAGTTTTTTTACATTAAGGTAGATTTTAAATAGGGTGTCATGGTTTGAATTATGTGAATGATATGAATGAAAACCTGGCATTCAAATATAAAAATATTAAGCAATATAATGTTCACATACAACACCTCTCAGGTAAACTCAAACGTGACATACAACATTATCGAATTGGCCTCATAATAACCTTTTCTATTTTCCATTCTCCAATTATCATCTTTGAAGACAGGCAAGTATAATGATGAGGAGAAAATCAAATAGTAAAATATATTAGCATTATCATGCCTAAAATTCTTAGACTTAATTGAGGAAAAATGAGTCTGTACCAAAAAAAAAAAAAAAAAAAAACAGCAGCACCTAAAGAAAAGGTGATAGTATAATGGGCCAATTTAGCAACAACTATAGCCTATATGAAAAAACAGAAAATAAATATCTGGTTTCTGCATAATTTGGAACACAGCAGCATAATACACTGTATTTCCTTAAGAAAACCAAGCAAGTACCTCATCGATGCTGAATGAGGCTGCAGAGGACACCAAAGCACAACCATTTAATAAGAAATACCAGGGAATATATAACCCTAATTTAGGTCTAAAGTAGCACCATGGAACTAACTGGGCATACCAGAAACTGCCTGCAAGGAGTTACTAACTGAATAACTGGGTAGAGTCAAAACAAAGCCAAATAAAGAAGTTTAGGACATTTATATAAATATGTAAATCGAAGCATGCTTGTTTGAGAATATTTAGGGCACTGACTACTTATTTCTCCCTCTTTCCTTGCTGCCTCTCACCTAGAGACTGAGAGGTGGGGAGTTCCTGCCTTAACAAGGCATGTGATCTGCGCTGGGACTGCAGAAACTGTGCTGCTGTTTACTGCTGTCAGCAGCTGTCCTGTCTCTTAGGATCACCAAGGAGGAGTGAGAACATCCACTATAGGAGGCAGCAGGAAAAGATGTCAACAGAATTGAGTTAATTTTTTCCAGCACGGAAAAAATCCAACCTATTCAGCTAGAAGGCAAGATTAAAAATGATACTAATGTATTTCAGAAATTATAAGTTTAGCAAAAAGAAAAATTACAGTACTTGAATATTTTCTTTTGGTTTCCACTATATGCTGTATATCTAAAGGGCACTTTGAATGCAGCTGACAAATTTATTCCAAGAACTGGACACGCTGCTATTATAGTGTCCTATGGTGGGCTCAGTAATTGGACATTGAATCTAGCTAGCATTCATACCCAGTTACGTTTTGCTGAGGGTAAATTTATCCTGGCAAATGGCATGATTTTCTCTAGCTAGAATACTAAAAGGGAGGCGGTCCACCTGCATGGACAGCTGCTACTTCACAGATTCTTTGCCAGGAGCCACTATTTAATAGAGTTGTGTGGACATTATGTTTGTTGTTTTTCTCTGACAAAAAAACAAGATGAGTTGGACCTGACTTTTTGCCTTGACTTGTTTTCATAGCTTCTGTAATGTATCAGGAAGCAATATTTCAAAAAATAGTGTCATTTTATTTGGTTCTGTTCGGAGGAATCCTTTGATACTTTATGAATTACTTATCTCACTTTAATAAGGTTTAACATGGAAAATTAACCTCCTATACATTTCTAATTAGTTTTTAATGAATTTTAGCTTCTCTGTTCAGAAAAAAATCTATACAGCTAGCTACTAGAAATTTAATCTCTGTCACTGAAGCATATGACAACCATCCCTAGAGGAGAAATGTCCTTGAGGGGAGTGTGTATGTGTGCAATTGCCACTCTCAGAAATAACTCAAATTCCAAATTTTTCCCTCCATCTTTGGTGGCATAAAGAGCTAGTATCATTTGCAACTAATAAACGCCTTTTATTATATTAATACAATGTTGACCATAATATAAATTGTACAATGCTTAGATACACTGAATTGCTTGTATCTGCTTATATCTTATACTTTTAATTAGGATATAAGAGAAAATAATGGGCTTAACTAGCCAATTACGTAATTAAATATAATTTTCCAAGGTAATGATACACTAACTAGAATGAAACCAAAGGTATAGTATCATACCCAAACTGAATTAAAAGAATTAATTTCAAACAATTAAGATATTACTTTAGTTAATGAATAAAAATCTGTAAGATTTTCTTACGTCAAATTTTACAATATATGATAATATCAGTGAAATAATTTGTGCGATTAACATTCACTTTCTTCAACTATAGCTCTCATTTTTTGCTTATCAATTGGCCTGGTTTCTTTGTTTTGTTCTAGAAAGAAAACCTCTTTTTCACATATTGAAAGGATTTTCATTCATGCAAGTAACATTTTATATTTAAGTTTTATTTAAATTTAAGGAATATTCACATTAAGGAAATACTTTTTTTGGAAATACCTTGTACACAAAAGAATCAATTTGATATAAAGACGACATGAGCACCATTTTGTATAAAATTAGGTGACGTCAGAATGTAAGAGCAGTTCTAGAATAAGAAAAGCAATGGCCCAAGGTTGCACACATAGTGTCTGTGTTAAAAATAAAAAGAGGCCAGGGTTGGAATTAATACAGTAAACTGCAACAAAAGGATTTGCAAAGACATATAGTTAATGAGAAGAACATACTTTTTATTAGGCAAAGATATGTAAATTGTTATTCAAGAACTGAATAAAATAGTAAAGAGAAAAAAGTTCACAGAAATATCTAAATGTTTTGAACTGAATAATAAATAGCAAATTGAATATTTTAGAACACATTGATTATATGTTCTTTGCATTTGTCCCAAATATATGGAAAAATAAATGCTTTTATTGGCTGTGAATAGCTATGCACGCACTCTATATAATACGTAGGCCACAAATCATAAAAAACTCCACATATTTAAATATCCTAGATCTTCTGTAAATCAGTATCTACTGTTTTATCAGCAGGCACTGAAATTGTCAAGGCAAGCTGCTTGTTTTATAATACTTTATTATG
Organism: Eulemur rufifrons; assembly: GCF_041146395.1. Lineage (NCBI taxonomy): Eukaryota > Metazoa > Chordata > Mammalia > Primates > Lemuridae > Eulemur > Eulemur rufifrons. The sequence goes on along the minus strand of NC_090997.1, from coordinate 30,649,887 downwards.
GGTAACCTCTTCCAATGAGATGAACTTTCAAGGCTTTTCAAGGCTACAGAAGTTCATGGCCCAGCATTTCATGTTCTGGGAACCTACTATATTTAAGTGCCCTTGAAATTGTGTGTGTTTGTAGGTATGTATGTATAAAACTGCCAATCACTCATTTGAGGAACAAAACTGATTGTAATTAAAAAATGAATGAAACAATGTAGTTACCCTAAAGGAGCTTTTAGGATTTGGAGAAGGGCGGTCAAACAGACATATAAGCAATTTGTTATACTACAAAGCAGAACAACATAAATGCCATAACGCTATAAAAAGTGCTTAACGGACACCATGGGAGGAATATTTAATCATTCATTCCAATTGGGGGATGTAAAAATGACTTCAAGGAGATAATAATTCAACTGGACTATATGTGTAGAGAATATTTTTCTGCACAGGCAAATAAGGTGAAAAAATTTGAAAGTATGTGATATCCTGAACCTTAACCATGGGATATATGGAGGGATGTATTAGAAGATAAGACAAAATCACAGATGACATAAATTACATATTGGGAGGAAACAGGTTACAACTAGAAAGTTTTACAAAGAAAGAACACAATGACACTTTTTCAATACTGCGTTTGATATAGTTGTTTTGTCACTGTTAACAAAACAGTACAGCAAGAAGTAATAGGGTAAAATCAGCTAGAGAGAACTTGATAATCCAACATTAAGATGGTGGTGACGATGATTATGGTGATGACACTGGTGGTAATGACCATGAAGATGGGATGATGGTGGTGATAGTGATAGTGATGATGATGGTGATAGTAGGTTGGTAATATTAGAAACCTGCATAGCAGCAGCTATTTATGGAGTTCTTCATATGTACCAAGGATTTGCTAAGCATTAATATTCATTACCTCTAATCTTAATATCAAATCTGTGAGGACAATTTATCTCCCACAGATGAATAAATGAGACTTACAAGAATTAAATAGCTCTGCTAACGTCATATACTATCATAGGCCAGAATAGGAAGGTAGGTCTGTAAGGCTTCATAGCTCCTGCACTTAGACATTCACCATCGTGTTTTCCAGCAACAATAGAAAAGGGACACAGTCTACAAGAGGCAAGAGGATGTGACGAGGGGTCCCTGATCAAAGCTTCAAGTAGAATCAAGCAACAAGTAGTGTAAATACTGTGAACAAACGCTGAAAACAGCAAGTTTAAATGTTAATGGTAATACCAGAGGACAGTTTCCTAATTGGTAACTATGGAAGCCATGCTGCAAGGGACTCAAACATCAATGGCAAGACTTCAGGAGTTTTCCCGGGAGAAAAGGAGAGATGGGGTGGTATTTTGAGAGAGAGAAATAAGATTGAAAATGTTTTTATAAAATTTCTTTTTTCTATCTGCTTGTTATAATAGGAAAGTTTTGAGCATTTATAGGGCTTTCAGAAAAAGAGCTATAAAAGAGTGAAAAGGAAATTTCAGGAGAACATGAACACTGACGGGACAGAGCACTGAAGAAATGAAACTGAATGAAAGAACTGGTAGATAAGTTGGCTAAAGCCACCAACAGAAGTTAAAGGCATTTTATTTTCAAATCAGTGATCTGGTAGAGAATGAATCTTAAACTAAAAATTAGACAAGGTGGAGAAAAAGGAACTACCAAGATTCAGATACTAACTTCAGAGGTTCTGCTTAGCAAAAAAGCAGAGTATCCAACAATGAAATTGATCTTTTTTTCAAGGTGCTGGCAGATGGCAAATTCATATAAAACTGAGGGTGATGTTAGGTGGGGAACAAAACACAGTGATGGGGAATTTAGGGGAGATGATGATCACATACCTGGACAGGTGGACAAACAAGACCTTAAGTTCAGGACAGGGTCCTGTTCAAAAAAGAGTATGCCTATAAAGGGATTGAACACTTCCGACAGGAATTTGTAACTGAATTGGAGAGAAGCTCAAGTAATTCTCAACAAATAGTTTCTAACTTTTCAGAGGAACGGGAATCAGGAGTGTAGGGAAGAACTGTGAAGATAAGAGCTGAAAGGCACGTAACAGCCATTCCGGGGGAAATGAAGGAGAGCCAGAGACATGAGAAATGAAGCTGGTTACAACACTGCAAACTTGGCTGAATGCTACATGGTATCTCACAAATGGAAGGCACATGTTATGTGATTAAATGTCCATTATCACACTGGGAGAAACACTACACCGAAACAATTTTAATCACTCTGTGAACGTAAAGATGTGTTCTGCGCAGAAGTAGCATATCTGCAACTATTAGAATACCAAGCGTTTTGGAATTAAACAGTCTCTGTTCCTTGAGGCAGCTTCCTCCCACAGCAGAGGCCATATGATAAACAAAAATGGCCCCGAGCTCCCATCTGGTCTCCGTGTAGCACAGGAACCCCATGTATCCCCTGAGTGATGTTTCCGGTATTGAATAAGGCCTGCAGTAAAGCAAGCACCTGCACTACAGGAAAATAATCCATAGCCATTCTATCAAGCAGTATTTGAAAATAAGAAGCCTGTGCTTTTATTTGCTACTTTGTGTTTGGATTTAGGCAACCACTTTCTTCCATAAGCTTAGCTTTCTATATTGCCTCTGCACACATAATTCCCCTTGGATTCAAAGTGCTCTGTGTATGAAAAAGGAAGCACTGTGTGTACTTGAAATATTATCTTATTAAATTGTTTTAGTTCTTAACTCTCATACCCATGGGGTAGATAGGAAGGAAGCAGTGTTATTCAATTATAAAGTAACTGTCTTCTTAACCAAATGCTTTAAATTAAACCGAGGCATTTTTTTCATTGGTGGCATTTAAATGGAAGTTACATACAGACATCTCCTGAGGCATTATACTCTGTCCTCTACCCTTAATTTGACCTGAAGAAATTTCCCAGAGCTGAGTTAGCCAAGCAGGTGAAGAAAGTGAAAACATGCCAACGTGCCCATTAATCAGAACTCAAGACTTAGAAAACACATATATCAATGTTTTCTAAAAGCTCTTTCTAACAGGGACTAGAAAAAGGCAGAAACATTTTTTACTCTACCTGAGAATTATCTTTCTTAAAGATGCTTATTTTGGAAAAAGAAATTGTATTCTTGTGTAAAGCTAGACAAATGTACCATGTATGTCTACATCAGAAGGCTGACACAAAACAACAAAACACCATTTATCAGAAAATGTGAAGTCTTAGGTGCATCACTACAAAGCAAGTGTCCTGAGCAAATTCCTAAGGAAACATTCACCCTGTGTCTGAGACCTCTCCACTTCCTGGCAATCAAAGCATTCGGTTCTTGCTAGTCTCTCTTCTATCATAAATATTTTGAATCATTCCCCCCTTTGTGGTTTCTTCCCTTTCCTTCAAATACTGAATGTTCCAGTTTCCCTGGGTTGATCTCTAGCTCCCTTCAAACTCGCATCATCTTTATTCATTTTTATTGTTCACCTCCTACAGAGTGGCTGTTCTTAACTAACCTTTCTTTTTCTCAGGTCTACAGCAACCTCATTCTCAGCAGGTGGCCTTACCTCATAATTCTCCAAGAGAAATCCAGACACACCATCTAATCTACTGTGAGCTCGCTCCTAGCACTGCATTTCACTTCAATCAGTATCCCTACTAACTCACCCTTCTCTTTAATGTTAAAAAAACAGAGGCTCTCCCTCCTGCTCAGTCAGGTCAAACTGCCCAGACAGCTGACCCAGCCCACACCATCTCTTCCTGAGGAGGGAGTCCTTTAACTTGTTATCCTCATCCATAGCAACATAGTTGCTGTCTTTCTTATCTGGCTCTTTCCTTTATATCTTTAAACATAATCATATCAACAAATAACCTGGAGGAAGGATAAGGCTCTACTTTTTTTTTCTTATACATTTTTTATTTTTTAAATTTTTTATTGATACATAATTGTACATATTCATGGAGTACAGGTTATATTTTCTTTTAAAATGTATTTGAACCTATTGCTCTTCCTGTGGCCATTCAAGGACTCTCAGCTCTACTCTCATTAGTGCCTTTGAACGGGATTCTGCTTCTAAATGCAGTTGCATTTATACATCTGTTCAAGCACAAGCATATGCAGTCACACAAGCACACACAAATTTATGCAGACATGCATACATCCCATGTTCTCTGTATTATCTTTCCATTTGACACTTACATTCTAATTTTCTACTTTTCCTCTAATATCAGCAATCTTGTCCATTTGGCTGACTGTCCTTGCTCATGATACCCCATATCCCTCCCATTCTCTCATTCAAGAATATTACTCAAGGCTTGGTCCTAAGTCGTCCTCTCTGCATTCTCAGTGAGAGAATCCAGGTTCATAGCTCAATTTCTCAAATGGTGATTTTTAAAAATTTCCTTATTCACCACACATGACTTCCACATCTAAGCACCCTCACTAAATGTCAGCAGTCTCATCTAGACTTAGTTATGAGTTATCTGAGCTTAGAATTCGTATTTTCTATTTTATACACTTATTCCCCAGTTCTCCTGGAACAATATATTGTAAATAGTGAACATTCAATAAAAATTTACTGACCACCTATTAGATGCTATGTTAAATGCTAACAAGAAGAGGATACAAATAAGATAGAGTGTGTGTTTTCAGTGTCCACAAATAGAGGAAACAGTCAAAATGCAGAGCTACTAATAGCATAGTAGATACAAGCACAGCATGTTATAAGACAATAGTGAACAGGAGAGAGGAGAGCCTCTTTTCTGCCTTTTGGGTTTTGTTACACTCGATGATCACCTTTATCCAAACTCTCTGCCCCTCGGACTTCTTGGTCTCTGAGATTCTCCTGTTCTAACCAGAGGGCTGGCATGAGAAGACACTGCTCAAAGAGTAACAAAATTCTAATTTGTCTAACCCAACATGGGGATAATACTATCCTGCCTCACTTATGATAAACATGAGGGTCAAACGTGCATTGTACTTGAAAGCAATTTGTAAATTTTTTATCCTTAGCTTTAATCTCTGACTTTGGAGAAATGTTAATCTTGCTTGCTAACTAAATGAAGGACCCGAATCACAGTGTAACACTAAGCTCTCCCCCCTAGGGACCAGCTCTCCTGCAGAATTCACACTGCCTCTGGATTCAGTCACTTATTTCCAGCTGTTAACCTCAGAAAAATAATATAGCCTTTCTAGATCCCAAAGTCCCTCTATTTAAAGTGATTAAATTTCTTTAAATCCCACTTTAAAATGATTTTGTGCCTTGAAAAAACTGCATATGCAACAGTCAAGAAAACATTTCCAACTGAGTACCGTTCTAAGACCTCAAACCAGACGTGTCATGTTGTCTTAGGGTTATACCAGGCCCTCCAACCAGCACCAGGCTGCTTTATTTTTGTAAATGCCACATCAGCTCAAAAACACACAGGATATGAAAAAATGATTTTTCTTTACTTTCAGTTCTCTCACTTCCAGTCAGTTACTGACATTATTTTTATAATGTCTTTCAAACTGTCATGGTTTTTGTATTCCTATTATTTTCCCCTCTTTATTGAAGAACTCATCTAGACTATAATAATTATGCTGTAACTGCTCTGCCTGCCTTTAGTTTCTACTTTCCTATCAAATAATGCAAACTTCATTGTGATTCCCCCAAATAACTGTTTTCACATCAGCCTTATGTTTAAAAACCTTCCCGGCCGGGCGCGGTGGCTCACGCCTGTAATCCTAGCACTCTGGGAGGCTGAGGTGGGCGGATCGTTTGAGCTCAGGAGTTCAAGACCAGCCTGAGCAAGAGCGAGACCCCATCTCTACTAAAAATAGAAAGAAATTATATAGACAGCTAAAAATCTATATAGAAAAAATTAGCCGGGCATGGTGGTGCATGCCTGTAGTCCCAGCTACTCGGGAGGCTGAGACAGGAGGATCGCTTGAGCCCAGGAGTTTGAGGTTGCTGTGAGCTAGGCTGACGCCACGGCACTCACTCTAGCCTGGGCAACAGAGTGAGACTCTCTCCAAAAAAAAAAAAAACCTTCCCTAAGCATCCCTCACCAGAAAGATGAGTTCCTCCCTTTTTCCACTTTCTTTAAAGGACCATCTCAAGTCCAATTTTGTCCAAAGGGCTTTCTAATCAATCTCCTACAGTGAATATGTGCCTGAATTTGACAATTACTTGGCAGGCGAAGTCTTACATTGTCATTGATATTTTTGTGTATGAATTATATTCTCCCTGTAAGCCATGGATAGCACATTATACCACACTATCCTTATCACCTAGCAACTCTTCTTATTTTTTAAGAAAATGTTGATGATGTGGTATCATGAATTCAGGTTCATGCCAATACTGTCTTCCACAGGTACCTCTGCCTTACTCATCTGACCTCAAATGTCATCTCTGTTAAACTGAACACAACTCATCCATTTTTCATCTGTAGCTGCTTAATGATTTTCAAAGCTGACTCCATTCTCTTATGATTCAAGGTCTGCTTGAATCTTTGAAGTTAGTTTGCTTACAATTTCTCCCATCACTAAAATGTCACAAGTGTATATCAGATTTACCCATAGAACACTGCTTTTATCAATCAAGCAATTAATCAAACATGTAATGTATGTGCCTGCACTCTCTGGAGCGAGAAATTACAATGTTGCCTCTTGAACTTAACCAGAACTGCTCAGTATGATACTCAAGAGTGTCCATCAACCAGATCCACCACCTAATTTCAAATGTTTCTCTTTATTCAGGCTATGTATTTCTGAGACTTGCTAACATATACCTTCATATTTGAGGAATATTCTACCACAAGTGAAATCTATTACCTTTTTTGGGCCAGGACAATTCCTACACTATCTTAATAAGCTAACTCATTCTATACCTCAATTCTGATTTCTTATAATACTTATATTTCTTATAATGCATTATCTTGCATTTGTTTATATATTGCTTACAAGTCTCCTAAAATTTTCATGCACAAATTTTGCCAATTAAATCATAGGTTCCTGAAAAGCTAAAAAAGAAAAAATTTCTTATAAATGCCTGTTGATGTGGGATGAATACTAAGCTAATGATAATTGAATTGAATTAACACAAAATTACAGGAAATATATAATTAGTTCCCAGTTATTCATATCACCACATCACATCCTTAAGGCACTTTATGTCATATAGATGGAGGATTTATAGTTGTGCACATGCGTTTTTGCTCAATAAATAATCACATATGCTTACTAATTAAAATAATTGCAATATGCCTTCTTCCATTTATGTTCTCTACATACGAAACAAGGTTTTTAAGCAGTGAATGGAATCCAATTTTGACAACCGTGATAGCTAGAAATAGTAGAAATAGATAGGGTTGTGAGGATAGGAAATATGTTTGTTTCTTTTCTTTTTTTAAGGCATCAGCTTTTCTTACTTCTCTACAGGCTGAATTATTTGAGGGCAAAATGTCCCCTTGGGATGAAAAACAATTTAGTAAGTCTTACCTCGCCTCTGGCGGTCAGCAGTACCACAACAACAGAGGTGAACACTGAAAATGGGGCTCTATCCTGGAAACCACTGCACGTGAGTAGGCCGGCTCAGGGTGGATCAGAAAGAGCAAGACCTCCCGCCGGACAGGCCTGAGATTGCAGGAGGGTGACACAAAAGAGACAACGGGGGCGTCCTGATGACTCCGCTCCCCAGCCTGGCTTCTGCCAACTCCTGAACAGTTGCCCCCAGTGCCAGCACCTGGGGGCAGGTGGCCGCCGTGTTTGGAGTCCACAACGCAGACACCGCTGTGCTATTCGGCTCGGCAGCGCCCTTCCCCCAGCTCGGGCCGGGGAATCTCGGGACAAGCTCCGCCCTTCCACGACCTCTGGTCAACGAGCCAGGCCTGTTCAGATGGGTGAATTCTGAATACTTCCCAGTCATGAGAGGCTAACACCTGTGGGACTTACAGGCGCTGGGGCGCTGGCCGGACTGGGGCACCACCCCTTCCCCAAGCCAGCAACTTTCTCGCCAAAAGTGGTGGGCACCACCCCTGGACGTAGGGAGAGACAGGAAAACCCATTTTCCCTGTGTGACTAGTGTGAATCCCCGGGGCCTTGGGGCAGATCAACAGTTGACAGCACAGTGACTCTGCTCGCCAGACTGGCTTATGTCATCCAGTAGGATCATAGCTCTGGGGCTGGATTTCCTCATCCAGCAAATGCCAACAGTGGGGTTGGCAGTCAGCGAAGGAAAATCCTGGCCAGAGACCACAACAGGTACACCAAGGAACCCCTCCCATCAGGAGCAGCCTCCCAGGTATGGTAGAAGCATTCTGAACAACTTGTTAGTGGCGCCCCCTAGTGGCAGATCAAGCAACCATAGAAGCACACACATCCAGGCTGGTAGGCAGCAGCTGTGATCTGCCTTGCTCCTAAACACCACGTCTGGCACAGAGTTTAAATAGGGTGTGTCATTTTCCAAATGAAAACTGAAAGGTGGGAAGCAACAGCTAATCCAGATGGGAAGGAATCAGTGAAAGAACTGTGGAAGTATGAAGAATCAAACAGAAAGCACACCCCATGTCACAAAATTGACAATGACTTTGGCTAGATTAACAAGAAGCAGAGAAGACTCTAATAAGCTCCATCAGGAATGAAAAAGGAGAAATTACAACTGATGCCATGGAGATACAAAATATCATCTATGAATACTACGAAAATCTCTATGCACATAAACTGTAAAATGTGGAGGAAATGGACAAATTCTTAGAAACACACAGCATTTCTAGGCTCAATCAGGAAGAAATAGAATTCCTAAGCAGACCAATATCAAGTACCAAAATTGAAACAGCAATAAAAAACCTTCCTAAAAAGAAAAGTCCTGAACCAGATGGTTTCACACCTGAATTTTACCAGAACTACAGAGAAGAACTGGTGCCTATCCTGCAGAAATTGTCCACAACATCGAGAAGGAAGGAATCCTCTCCAACATATTTTATGAAGCCAACATTGCCCTGATACCAAAACCAGGAAAGGACACAAGAAAAGAAAACTACAGACCCATATCCCTTATGAATATAGATGCAAAAATTCTCAACAAAATCCTAGCAAACTGAATTCAGGTGTTATCAAGAAAATAATCCATCACGACCAAGTGGGCTTCATCCCAGAGATGCAGGGATGGTTCAACATACACAAATCTATAAATGGAATTCACCACCATAAATAGAAGGAAAAACAAAGACCATATGATCCTCTCAATAGATGCAGAAAAAGCATTTGACAAAATTCAACACCCTTTTATGATAAGAACGCTTAACAAAATAGGCAGAGATGGGGCTTACCTAAAAATGATATAGGCCATATATGACAAACCCACAGCCAACATCATACTGAATGGGGAAAAATTGAAAGCATTCCCACTTAGAACTGGAACCAGACAAGGTTGCCCTCTATCACCACTTCTATTCAACATAGTGCTGGAAGTCTTAGCCAGAGCAAACAAGAGAAGCAAATCAAGGGCATCCAAATGAGGACAGAGGAAGTCAAACTATCCCTCTTTGCTGATGATATGTTCTTATACCTAGAAAACCCCAAAGATTTCATGAGACTACTGGAATTGATAAACAAATTCAGCAAAGTCTCAGGTTACAAAATCAATGTACAGAAATCAGTAGCATTCCTATACAGCAACAACAGTCAAACTGAGAACCAAATCAAAGACTCAGTACTCTTCACAATAGCAACAAAGAAAATAAAGTACCTAGGAATATATTTAAATAAGGAGGTAAAAGACCTCTAAAGGTTAAAATGTCCATACTACCCAAAGTGATCTACAGATTCAATGCAATCCCTACTAAAATACCAACATCATTTTTCACAGATCAAGAAAAAGTAATTCTATGCTTCATAGACGGACAAAAGACAACTCCCAGAAGAGTGGAACGATATCTCAGCTTTAGATCAGATGAGTGGAAAAGGTAAGATTTCCTTGGGACTGCTAGAAATAGCTGGGAACAAAAGCCTAGAAAAGAACTATCTTCCTGTAGTTAGGCAAGCTGTGACTTAGACAATGGTTGTTGAGGCATAAAAGGCTAATGTCTGAAATCTGCAACTTTTCAGTTGTGTGCTTTAAAACTTTTTAGCCTGCATTATTCGCATCTTCCACTAACTCATACCTCTCCTCCTCAGCCAGCACTCCCACCATTGTTCCCTTACTGGTCAATGGGAGGTTTCAAAACACAGAGCAAAAAGGTTGTGAAAAATAAGGTAGATGTGGGTAGAAGTCTTTGTAGAATAAAGGAACTGTTGTCAAGTCTCAGAAAAAGAAAAAAAATATGTTTGTGAACAAAGTGCTAAGCAATGACTAAAATTAAAAATTAATCGATCAGTTTCTTGTAAATACTTTGCTTCTCTACAAACACACAGAATAACTACATTGGATAACATGGAAAAACAAGGGCTATTCAATCATATAGATTCATCTGTTTGTGGGCTCTAAACCCATGTGAATACAAAAACACTGTTCTTGCGGCAGTCAATCATACATACTCTCTATTTTGATTAACCCTTTTCCACAAATTCACCCTACACTGCAAGTCACATAGATTGAAACTGTGCTAGGTATTTTAGAAACATGCAAAAGGTTTTATAACAATTCAGTGATCACCAGCAGACTCAATGGTTTCATATTACCTTAAATATAACATATTCTAAAACTTAGTACTTATTTTTACAGCAACACCTTTTATTATTACCACAAAATATTAGGATACTGATATCTATGGCAGCAATGTTAATGGATGAATTGCAATAAACCCAGTTTCATAATATAGCTCCTGAAATTTTAATGTAATTTTTTTCAGTTATCAAGTAGGGTCACAAAATGGATGCTCATTAATCAAATATTCTGTTGTACATGGATTATCTATTATTAAAGAATGAGAATACGCTAAAATAGTAATTCCCTTTGTTTGATACATAGTTTACAAATATTTCTTCCAATTCTGTAAATTGTTTGCTTGCTCTGTTGATTATTTCTTTTGTTGTGCAGAAGCTTTTTAGTTTAACTAAGTCTCATTTGTCTATTTTTGTTTTTGTTGCATTTGCTTTTGAGGAACTCAATAGGAAACAAAGCAAATAACCCCATAATGGGTGCAGTGCACACCATCTGGGGGATGGACACACTTGAAGGTCTGATTTGGGTGGGGCAAAGGCAATATATGTAACCTGAACATTTGTACCCCCATAATATGCAAAAATAAAAAAAAGAGAGAGAGAAAATGGGCAAAGGACATGAATAGGCAGTTACATACAGGTGGACAACAAAGATATGAAAAAATGATCAACATCACTAATCATCAGAGAAATGCAAATTAAATCCACAATGACATACTGTCTTACGCCACCCAGAATGTCTGTTATTAAAAAGTCGAAAAACAGCACACAGTGAGGATGCAGAGAAAAGGGAAAGCTTATACACTATTGGTGGGAATACAAATTAGTAAAATCTCTATGGAAAACAGTATGCAGATTTCTCAAATAACTAAAAATAGAATTACCATTTGATCCAGCAGTCCCACTACTGGGTATCTACCCAAAGGAAAAGAAATCATTATATTAAAAAGACACCTGAACTTATATGTTTATTGCAGCACTATTCACAATAGCTAAGTCATGGAATCAACCTAAGTGCCCATCCAAGGAGGGCTGGATAAAGAAAACGTGGTGTATGTGTATACTGTGGAATACTGTTCAGCCATAGAAAGAAGGAAATTATGTCTTTTGTAGCAACTTGGGTGGAACTGAAGGCCATTATCCTAAGTGAAATGACTCAGAAACAGAAGGTCAAATATTGCATATTTTCACTTATAAGTGGGAGCAAAACAATAGGTACAGGTGGATATACAGAATGGAATAATAGACACTGGAGAATCCCAAGGGTGGGAAGGTGGAAGAAGCATGAGGGATGAAAATTTACCTATTAGGAATAATACACACTCTTTGGGTGATGGGTACACTAAAAGCCTAGACTTCACCACTATGCAATATATCCAATATATCTATGTAACAAAACTACACTTGAACATCCCAAATCTATAAAATTTTTTACATAAATAAATAAAATAGTTAATTCCTCAATTGTTATAAACAATTTAATATTTTATTGATTTAGACTGTGCTTCAAGAGTATATGTTACTGTAATGTCATCAATGACTCAATATCCTTATAGATGTATAGAAATGCGCCTAATATACTAGATACAGAGGCTTTATTCTGTATTTGACTATTTGGACTTACTGATTAGTAGTCATAATCCTTGATTTAAAATGCAGTAGAGTCCTTTTTGATATATCTTGCAACAGTCATATGATTATTGCTGCAAAAATGTTAGAATAGGTGATCACAGTGATTAAACCATGGGGGTTTATGAAATTTAATAAGATTTTTTTCTTAACAGCCGGAATTATTGGACAGATTCACTCTGATATAAAACTTAATCATGATGTAGGCATTTGAAATCACTTTTATTCAACATTACAATACAGGACTCATTTATATACAATATTACCAATATTCTAATACTGCTAATGACAATTTTTGCCAAATGGTAACATGAGGGCTGTGGGCATTTTGTTGCCAAGAAAACTCTCAACTAGATAATTCTGACTATTTCTAGATTTCATAATCTCTCATAAACTATTCAAAGATTCTCCCATTTCACACTTTTATATCAATCTTCTTCCCTACTCTTATGTTTAATGCCAAATTTGCAAATGCAATTGGCTGAAATGATTCCACTTAAAGTACTTAGATGAATTATGCTAAAGTATATGGAAATGGTATGTTCAGATTCTGAGTCAATTCTAGGAGATTCCTTCAGGGCTTTACAATGAATTCGATAGGTTCAAATGGATAAAAAGAATCATTAAGAAGCATGCCATTTAATTGCAGACTGCAACAGAGTTCGTAATCAATTGATCCATTAGCACAAACTCTGCCACAAACATGAAGACTACATGTATGCTTGCCATTGAGTGATTTTACTACTTTTGCTGCTCACAGTGCAGGTATGGATGATTCACTGCTCTCTGACAAGCAACACAGAGGGCCAAGTACACACAAGCCCATACTTTGGTCCACATAGCCAGAGTCTTCACTCAGGTAAGCTAATAACCTGCAAGAAAAAGGGTCCCAGCCCAGCCAGTTCTTTTTTGATTCAAGGGAAATATTTTTTTGTCTAAAGCATACTTTTCACATTTTACATACATATATATTTGTATATATACACACTTATATATATAAAATATATATACTGTATGTATTACACATGATTATATAAATGAAGGTAATTTTATTTCCTAGCTTCCAAAGGGCTCGCTGCCTCTTGCCATCCTCACCTGAACCCTGGGTAAGCCCTCAGCCCTCAGTAGTGCATGCTGCCTTAACAAGGTAACGACTTATGGAAGCTATAAAATGACTCTGAGCTTGCTGCTTTTATGACTGATGTATTGTGTCCAAAAGACACAATAACCCAATAACTGAGCAAATCCAACAATCCACAAGGGAAAGCAAATGGACTATGGGACTAAGAACATCAAATGAATTATTTAGAGGATGTGGAAATCAAATTATCTTCAAAGAATATTAAATCAAATAAAAATGTTAGTTTAAAAGGATTAGAGAGTTAAAAAATTACTAAAGAAATCAATGCTTTTGGAGAGTCTGGAAAAAACTACAAAAGAAAAAAAATACATAAGAGGGAAAGCCCAAGGATAAATAATAAAAAGCTCTACTAGAAAGGCGAAGTGAAAAAGAACAGTTTTACAAGCAAAGAAAGAGAAAAAGGTAAAGGGCCATTGAGAAAACGTCCATGACACATGGCACAATAGGATGAACTCTACTAGGATATGAGTAATAGGATTCTAATTACAATGTAGTATCATACATACTTCAGACAAACTTCATAAGCATTATATAGTGAGATTCCTTCTAAACAAAGTTACAGAAAGGGCTCCTGTAAATCAGTAAGAAGACAGCAATAACAAATGAAAACAGAAGTTTTTTAAGGGTATAAACAAGTGGTACTCAAAAAAAAAAAATCACTAATGAAAAGAGTCTCATCCACTAGGAATCAAAGAAGGGGATACTAAAATAATATATGGAATTATGCTAGCAAACATTTTTAAGTTTTTAGATGAATTATTTAATTTAACATTAGCCAGTGTTGGCAAGGCTACATCAGAAAGGGCATTCCCAAGCTCTATGGAGGCTAATTTGGCAGTACTAATATTTTAAAATGAGAAAAAATGTAAATGCTCATATCTGGGATCCAGAATTCCACTTGTAGGAATGCATCCATAAAACAATTTGTACAGAATTGTTCCTTGCAACAGCTTTGCAGTAAATATGCCCATCAATAGAAGAATGGCAAACAGTGCTTGGCAAATGCCATGGTTTCAATAACTGTAAAGTTATCATCATCAGTATCATCGCTTTTACAAACTGTATTAAACAGACATGGAATGAAAGCTGTGTTATATTGTGAAGTTCAAAAGGCCTGCTATAGAACAAAATAAATAAGATCTTATCAGGGAGAAAACAGTAACTAAATGTGTGTGCGTGTGTTCTAAATTCATTTCTAAATATGCATAGATAGATATATTCATATATAAGATATATGTAATATAAGTAAGTATATTTAAATATAAATAAGATTATATATGACATATAGTTGTATGTTTGTGTTTGTGTCTGTGTGTGTGTATATATATATAAAATTCATGAAAATGCTGAGGAAGGGAAGGATGTGGAAGGATTCATACTGATTTAATTCTAATTTTTTACTAGAAAACACATAGCATAAAATTTAGCATCTTACCATTTTGAAATGTACAGTTCAATAGTGTTAGCATGTTCACATTGTTTTGACACAGAGGCCCAAATGTTTTTCATCTTACAAACCTGAAATTCTATACCCATGAAACAACTCCCCTTTTCCTAGCCCCTGGTAACCACCATTCTACTCTCTGTGGCTATAACGTTGACTCCTTTGGATATGTCCTATAAATGGGATCATACAATGTCTGTTTTTTTTCTTTGTTTGGTTTTTTGGTGACTGGCTTATTCTACTTAGCATAATGTCCTCAAGGTTTATCCATGTTGTAACATATGACAGGATTTCCTTCTCTTTTAAGGCTGAATAATAATCTATTGTGTGTATATAAATTATATATACCACATTTTGTTTATCTTTTTTTCTGTCAATGGACATTTGTATTGCCTCCACCTCTTGACTACTGTGAATAGTGCTGCTATGAACAAGGGTGTGCAAACATCTCCTCAGGACCCTGTTTTAGTTCTTTTGGATGTATAGCCAGAAATGGGATTGCTGGGTCATAATGATTTTTAAATAATGACACTATCCACTCATAGATTATAAGGAATAAGAGGGATAGGGAATCTTTCAGTTTTTGTTTGATACATTTCTTTAGTTAAAAATAGGAAAATGGTCTCCTTTAAAATCAGAAAAAAGCAATGAATAAGAAAGAAGCCTCCAAGATAAAATAAAATGTGTTTTATTCTTTTCTTATTATCTTAGCTCTACTTTTCCCATGTCCTTCCACTCCCTTGTCAAATCAAAGTCATGCCTACACCTTTGAGCCATAGTAATGACCTCCCATTTTTTCCATGCTTATAAGATTCTATACAAATAAATGTCCATATATCCATTCTAGGAGGTTAAATTGTAATACATTCAGAATTGCTTTACAAAAAAGGGGAGCTATAAGAATTCTAATTTCCACCAGCAGTTTTTATAAGCAGTCCCACTTTCCTTATGCATTATTGCTGTGGTTCTTAATTTTTGATAGCCTGTTGGCATAAAATCAAGTCTCATTTTAATTTGTATTTCTCTGGCAAGTTCTGAGCATTGAATAGTTTTCCTATGTTTTTGTTTTTTAGGCATTTCTATTCCCTTCTTAGTGAATTTCCTTCTCCACTTTTGAAAATTTCTATGTCTATTGTTAACCAACAACCTTACTAAAGTAGACTTGAAAAAGAAAAAAAAAAAAAAAAAGATATACTCACACACCCAGCAGTTAATAGAGAAAGATAAGCCTCAAGAAATAGAACATATGTCCAGTCAAACAGAACTACTTGGAGAGTCAGGGAATAACTAGAACAGAAAAAAGAATGGAGCACTTCAGGATTTTCAAATGTACCACTAAAAAGGATTTCTGGCTATCCACAAAAAATAAACAAACAGAAGAGTTAGATGTCTCAACCAAGGAAAACAGAAGAAAATTGAAGGTGAGAAGTCATTGCTTAGACTTTAATCAGCAGCCTGACAGATCCACAAGAGAATGAAACATGCCAGTAAAGATAAGAGACTTGTTTGATAGATTCAGGTGACCTAATACTCATGTAATAGGAATTCCAGAAAAAGAAGGAACAGAGAGCAAAGCCATACTTAAATATTTAGAAGAATCAAATTTCACAGCTAGGCCGGCGCGGTGGCTCACGCCTGTAATCCTAGCACTCTGGGAGGCCGAGGCGGGTGGATTGTTTGAGCTCTGGAGTTCAAGACCAGCCTGAGCAAGAGCGAGACCCTGTCTCTACTAAAAATAGAAAGAAATTATCTGGCCAATTAAAAAATATATATAGAAAAAAATTAGCCGGGCATGGGAGAGCATGCCTGTAGTCCCAGCTACTTGGGAGGCTAAGGCAGGAGGATCGTTTAAGCCCAGGAGTTTGAGGTTGCTGTGAGCTAGGCTGACGCCACGGCACTCACTCTAGCCCGGGCAACAAAGCGAGACTCTGTCTCAAAAAAAAAAAAAAATTTCACAGCTAAAGAAATTATGTGATTCTGTAGATAAAAAGGGCTCACAAAATCCAGACTAGAGGTATCAGAAAATACATACACACACCTGGTCATATCTAGTAAACTGACTTAGCTCTAAGAATAAACATAAAGGTACTATATAACTTCAGACAGGAGTTAAAAGAACAGTTGCTTAAAAAGACATAAGTAATACATCTTTATTATATAAAATTTGGGAAATATGTAAAATTGTAAAAATTACATAAAATCACCTGCAATCCCATTGTATGAAATAAACATTTTAACACTCTCATCATTGAGTTTATTTTCTTATATAAGGAAAAGCAATAAAGAATTAGAAGTTTACATGGCTACTCTGTGATCATATTGTTTATGACTTCAATTGATATTTTAGGATGATTTAATATTTAGTGATTGCCTTTTGAGTATCAAACATTGTGGTAAAATGTTCAGAGCTCCTTTAACTTAGCCTTCCCAGAAAACCTATGTGGGAGGCACTCATTATTCTCTTTTTATTGAGAGTGACTTCCCCTGTTGGTGCACAGGTGAGAAGTAGAGGAACCAGGCCTCAACCTTCCAATTCCAAACCTGTCCTCTTTCAACTACACCAACTCACTTTTCAAAGAACGAATGTTATTTCCAAGAATGATGTCTATAGACAGTGTTTTTATTTTTCTCTTTCCCCTCTGTCAAAGTCAAAATCCAGAGAAAGAAGAAAAGCTGTCAGATTTCTTTTAAAATGTATATCACCTATCATTGGGAAAGCTTGAATCTTCATTTAGACATTTATGTTGAGATACAATATATAAATAGTGTGCTTAATTAGAACTTGAAGAATATACAAAGTATGCTGAATTTGAAACTACTTTATGTCAGGAGGAAGCAACTCATTAGCAAAGATCTGTGATAAGATTGGGGGAAAAAAAATCCACAAGCAATTTATCTTCTAGAATTTCTTCAAAAGTCAGTTGCAAAGCAATAGTAGTCAGTGAATGACATAATAATTATAAATTATTTCAGAGAAAGTATTGCTGTGTTGCTTTCTTCATGTTTTCGGCTAAATTATTCACACACAATATACGTGCACATTCAGTCTTTTGAACTTTCAACAAAGGAATCTGGGTTCAAAATTTTTATGAACTTTCTCACTTCTCCTTCTTACCAAAACAACATAGAATCACTTGTGAATGATGACGAGACATTTGCCCATTTAACTAAGATAGTGGAAGAAAAAG
Source organism: Eulemur rufifrons (assembly GCF_041146395.1). Classification (NCBI taxonomy): domain Eukaryota; kingdom Metazoa; phylum Chordata; class Mammalia; order Primates; family Lemuridae; genus Eulemur; species Eulemur rufifrons. The sequence continues at coordinate 30,631,884 of NC_090997.1, read as the reverse complement.
AATGTAAAAAAATGAAAATGGGAAAGATTTTTTTAAAGAACATTTCATCAGAAGTAAAAGTTTTTAGGCTTTAAGAGATTAGCAACAGGAATTCAAAATGTCACCTCATTGAGCCAGTTTGATGTTAGTGAGAGCACTCTTCTATGTGTATGTTAGAAAAGGCAATATACACAGTGACTAAGAATGCCAGGCTGCCTGTGTTCCAATACCAGTTTTGCCACCTGATAGCTGTCTGACCTTTGGGAGTTTACTTTATCTCCTCGTGCCTCAGTTTCATAATCTGTAGCATGTGGATAAAAATAGTTTTTGCTGTGGTGGTTTCACGAGGATTAAGTATGATAATAAATGTTAAAACAGTGCCTAAAACATAGTAAGCCCTGTGTAGATGCTAGATGTCACAATTTTGTGTGTGTGCATTTCCTTAATTTTTTTCCTATAAACTAATAAATTATTTTTCACCAATGTTGCAGACATATTTCAATGTTTAAAAACAATGTCTGTGCTAAAAATTCAAAATCATCCTTTATTCTTCTGCTTTCTTTCCCTTCTTAGAAAAGCAAAATATATCATTTTGGTGATAATGCAGATCAGCTTCCCAATTTCCTCAGCTAAAACATGAATCATTTTCTTCATTTCAGAGAAATAGGGAATCGGGGGGTGGGGTTCATACAAAGAACCGACATGACCTACCCATGTCCCCTCTGTTTCAGTTCCTAGAAACTTACTTCATCTTGTTAATAGAACAGGAGAAATGAAAGAAAAGGCTTTTTGCCTCAATTTAAGTTCTATAATTTAAGTTCTGATGTTTTTCTATAAATATACCAAACCTAGTTTTGCAAAAGGTATGGACATGTAAAATTACGTTTTACTAATAAATGATATTGTGAAAGGATAACTTTGAAACTATTGCATGAATAGTTTTAAAATAAAAGAACGTGAAAAATGTAACCCTGACATTGTGGCCAATATAAGGACATGGACATGGTTCCTATGAAATATAGGACTCATTCTCACTAGCCAAATTAGATGTTTTTTTTAAAATAGTTGTATCTAGTCCAAAATCTACCCTTTTGCCATATTCTTATCCAAGGTTAATGATACAAGTTGATGGGTTTTTTAAGGTGTTTTAATTACTTAGAAGAATGGTTTTGTTTGTCATTAATATTTGTTTCCTGTTTATCACTATAGAAAAACCTGCCAAAACACACAACAGTGTATGTGATTATTAGTAGCACAGACTTCCGCTCCCTAAAATATACACTGAAATTTGTTTTGGAAGAAATTCTTTATTAATTAGTAGAAAGCAGCAGAAGCAGAAAATGTTATACGGGCTCAATCAAACATACAGTAATTAATAAAATAGAGATATCAGAGAGTTTCATATAGACCTATTACTTCTGAATAATTGGCATCAGTCACTTACGGCTGTTATCTATTTGTTGATGAATCTTATTTTTCACTTGAAAATGCTAAATGAGCATCTTCCTTAACAAGCTACAGCCTTTTGATACTAGTAGTACAGAAAGTTAAACAAAAACACAGAAAGTTAATTAAAACCAAACAAGTGAGATAATGAAAGTAAATGACTATTGATGGCTTAACTCTACAATAAACTACATGGATGGCTTGATGTCTGTTTATAATTAACATACAATTTGAATATGTAAACATTCTGCAGATTGTATTTAGTATCATGGGTTTTTGCTGTTTTGTTGTTTTTTTTTTTTTTAGAAAATGAGTCAGAATTAAGGAAGTAAAATTCACTTTTCTGTTCAACTATGCCATTTCTCTCCAGGCCGTCAATATTTCCTATCCACACTCTGAGATGTTTATGTTCACAACCTATAAACAAGTAAAAAAGAGTTTCTAAGGGCTCTCGCCCTCATATCTACCACCTATCTGCACCTGTACCTGCACACTCTGGCTTCTCTCATCTCCCTCCATGCCCCTATCTACAAAAAAATCCTTCCAATTATGCTTCAGGCCCCATCCTCTCTCACCTGCTTAAAAGCAAACTTTTATTCTCTTGGTTTCTTATGTAATGAAATTTTTTTCTCTCCACAGAATAATTCTGGTCAGCATATTAAAACATGATCAACTTTCTGCCAACTTAAAAACAAACAAAATTTTCACTTGACCACATGTACCTTGCCAATATCCAATTCATTTGCCTATTCCCATTTTCAACAAAATTCCTAGCATGATCTGCCTTTACCTATTGCTTACAATCCCTTTTTTCCTATTTCTCCTTAAACCCAACCCATTCAGTGATTCAGACTTTTGCCTTTCAAAACTGACCAGAAGTGAAAAACTCTTGGTGAGGTCATCACCAGTGACTGCCATGTTTCTAAGTCAGCAGTCAATGATCTGTCCTCATTTTATTGGACCAACAGCAAAATCTGAAACATTTGTGCATACCCATTCCTCTTTCTTGATTTGCCTGATAAGACACCACACTGTTTTCTATCTTACTGACCAGTTCACATCAGTCCCCTTGTCTCCTCTTCATGTCCCTGTTGGAGTGAGCCAGGTAGAGGGCTCAGTCCTCTTCCCTGCTCACATCACTCTCTTGTAAGAGCATAAAATTTCATAATTATAAAACCCACTGACAACTTCCATATTTTTATCTCTACTTGGACCTCTCTCGTGAACGTCAAATTGGTATATTGAATGTAAAATACACGTCACAGACTTATTGTGACCCAAACCAAACTAGTAAACTTGTTTCTCCCATGGTCTTCCTCATCTCAATAAATAACAACTCCACTCTTGCTAGGGGTCCCCAAAACCTCAGGGTCACCCTTGTTGATAACTCTCTGAGTTTCCTATTCTAACTTTAATCATTTAGAAAATCTTGTTGGTTCTTCCCTCAAAATACAGTCAGACTCTAATAATTTTTCACCAACCTTTTTCTACTACCTTCTCCTTGATGCTGCAGATACCACCTTTGTTCGGTCCATTGTCATGTTCTCTCCTGGGTTATGGGAATAGCCTCCTAAATTGGTTTCCCTCCTAACTGGTCCCACTGCTTCCACTCTTATAACCCCAATTCTTCTTAACTTCGGGGCCAGATTTACCCATTTAAAAATATATGTCCAGATAATGTCACTTCTCTACACAAGAGCGCCTATCACTCCCTGTTTCACTCCCAGAACAGTCAAGAGTCCTCACAGTGGCCCGTGGGACGCTACACATGCTCGCTCCCTCCTCACCCTCAGACCTCATCTGCTGCTACTCCCTCCCTTCTCAACCCATTCACAAAGCCACAAGAGCCTCTCTGCTTCTCCTCCAAATCCCCAGCAATGCTCTTGTTTTATGTATTAATATTTGCACTTGCCATTTCTTCTGATGGGAACCATTGCCTCAAAATATCAGCATAGTTCACTGCTTACGCTCTTTTAGATCTTTACGCTTAATTCTTTTTCTTAGAGAGTCCTTTCCTGACCACTTTATTCAAACTTGTATTTCATTCTCCCCTGCAACACCTTTTCTTTTCTCATTTACTTTTCTTTACAGCACATATCACCAACTAGCAAATTATGCTCATATATTTAATTGATGAATGTATTTGCTATTGGCCCTAACTCACTGAAATATGAACTCCTATAAGGTAGATATTTGTTGGCTACTTTTTTGTACCCTTGGCCCCTGAAATAATGTCCAGCCCATAGGAAGCATTCAATAAATATTTTTTGTTGAAGACTTCTAGTTTCACATTTTTTGGCTTTATTTTGGAACAGTCATTTACAGAAAACTGAGTTGATATCTAATCACTGAGAACCACGAGATTACAAGCTCATCAAAAGGAAAGAGACAGTTTATGTTTGAACTTTCTTATTCCAGGGCCCACAGTTTTCCTGGCCTCGGTTTCCTATCTTGAAACTCTACACTCCTTCCACTTCCTGTCTCCCATTTAGTGCCTGATAATAATGTCCTTTTTGTATAGGAGACAAGTGGAAAGAATTTGCATTTTTGGAGCCTGAAGACCTAAATTCAAATTCTGATTCCAGCCTTAAAAAGCCAAAAATTTATTATTGAGAAACAATTTTCTTCTATTTAAAATGGAGATTTATAAACAAACAATGACAAAAATATCATTGAAAAGATATACACATGACTATTAAACATATGAAAAATGTGTAACATCACGAGTAATGAAATAAATGCAAAACAACATGGATGCCTTTTTTTCTCTACTAAATAACAAATTACAAAATACTCAGTGCTATGGTAGATCGGGGAGCTGGTCCTGACTAAGGGACAATTACTTGATACAAATCTTATACTTGATTTATACCTTTAATACTGTATTTCCACCTATATGCAATAATTATCTCATGTACATCAATATTTAAACATAAAAATATTAATTGTTAACATTTATTATGCTACAGGAACATTAAAAAAATAAAAATACAATCACCAAAAAAAAATTAAGCAAATTATAGTTTGTTCAAAGATTAGAATACAACACAGTCATATGTAATATTTTATCACATAGGAAAATGTCTATTATAACTTATTGAGGAAATATATCCTTATTGACAAGTATGAGATATTAAAGTGCTAAACATGACTAGCTCAAGCTTGCTTAAAAAAAAAGACTAACAGGAAATGTAACAACTGTTAGTAGTGACTAAGAGTTGTCACTATTAGTGACCCAGGTTGTAGTGCTGAGATAACTTTTCTATATTAAAAAAAAGTACAAAAATAATAATTTTTAAAAATTTGCCTGCTTCCCTTAGGAGTATAGATTAGTTTGAAAATACTATATTTGTTAAACTGAAATTATTTATTCAATATTCAGCCTTTTAAATTCACAAAATTCAATCCTCATTCTCCTTTGGCTATCACTGTGCACAAGTCCTCTACAAAGTCTTGTTGTGAAGACTTCTCAAGACTTTCCAGCCTCAGGGCCTCTCCGTTACTTACCCATCCAGAGATCCTTTTCTCAGAGCCTTCATTTAAATCTTCCCAGTATTTATACAGAACAGTAATATGTCTACATTTAATTAAGTCCAGTTAGCAGAGCCACTCAAACTATGCAAAAACAAACCTTGCTGTCATTTGACATCAGGAAGTGCAGATAAGCAGAGTGTAAATTAATACAGTTTAATATATTTTTACTTTTATAGAGATAGTCAATGTTATGTACATTGTAAAATTTTTAAAGAGTTATGTTCCAACTTCCTATTATTCTGACAAGAAAGACAATAATGACTCCATATTTCAAATTTAAATAGGTCCATTTTGTCATAAAAATTGATAAGCTATTTAAAGTCACATAGTCCTTGACCCATAATGCAAAATTCAGAGCAAAAAAATATTTTGTAAGAGAACTCAGTGATTGTTATGAAGATCGCAAAATCTTTTCATCCAAAACCTTTCATTAACACTGAAGAATTCATCTATTTTAAGACAGAAAGAAAAAGATAGGCATCAGGAGTCTGCCCCAATATGGGCCGCTGCAGTCTTGAGTTCCTTTTATGCATAAACTAAATTCAGTCTAAGGCCTTAAGCAGCCATTAAATAATGATCTCATGTAAGGCATGGTAGTAGGATAATCCCTAGGTTATTCATGTTAGAAGCTTTTCCTTAATAATTTTGTTGTAACTTCAAAACTTAGCATGCTAAAAAATTCCAAAATATGTAATCAATTTGACAAACCTGTAGTTGTCAATGTGTTTTAATATGAACACAACCATATTGCTAAATCATCGTAATCTTTCAGGTACTTTCAAATATTTGCTCAATAAGTTAATAGATATCTTTTCTATTTCTAATTTGTAATATATTTTCCTGTTTTCTGTATGTCATATATATTTATGTAGTACATAACTCAGTTTAGTTCCTTTCAGATTCTATCACGTAATCACTTTATTCTTTATCATAGAAAAGTAATAATATGTTAGATATTCTGAGCACCAGTTAAGTTTTCAGAAACTGGGTAATCATATTTTTCATGCCAGACATGTCTTAGATTCAATTATTTATGTTTTATATTTTAATTAACCTCATTCTAGAATTTAATTTGATTATTCCTTCAACTAATATTTTTCATCATATGCTATGTTATGTACTAGGCATGCCACATATAGCGGTGAAGCAGACAGACTCAATTGCTCCTTGGAGGTGTCAAGCTAGAATTGGAAAAACTTTGAATAAATAACCGCAGGTGCTGTGAATGTCACAAAGGAGACATGAGAGGATAACCAGTGACTCCAACTAGTAAGAGGCTTTGAGGAACAGGTGCAGTGAATAGTATTCAAGGCAGAGAGAACAGTGACGTCTAGGAGGCATGAAAGATCAAGGTGAATTTTTAGTAAGTGAAATGATTCCTCAGAGTGTGGTATAGAATAGTGAATGAGGTAGAATTAAACAAGATGAGGATAGAGGTATAAATATGTTTTTAATTTTTTACTTGTAATGAGAAACTAAGGATATTAAATTAGGAGTGACACGGTCAGTAATACAATCTATTACAACTTTTAAAACTTCTCTATTGGTATTACTCATTTACATAGTAGTATCTGACCTTGTGTGATCTCTACCTTTTTATCATTTCACTTTATTCATTCAAGTACAGCACTTGGCCGAGCACGGTGGCTCACGCCTGTAATCCTAGCACTCTGGGAGGCCGAGGCGGGTGGATCGCTCGAGGTCAGGAGTTCGAGACCAGCCTGAGCAAGAGCGAGACCCCATCTCTACTTAAAATAGAAAGAAATTATATGGACAACTAAAAATCTATATAGAAAAAATTAGCCCGGCATGGTGGCGCATGCCTGTAGTCCCAGCTACTCGGGAGGCTGAGGCAGGAGGATCGTGAGGAGTCTGAGGTTGCTGTGAGCTAAACTGACGCCACGGCAGTCACTCTAGCCTGGGCAACAAAGTGAGACTCTGTCTCAACAAAAAAAAAAAGTACAGCACTTACTAGCAGAAGCCCACGTTAGACTCTTTCAATAGGAGTCCTTTTAGGTGGCTTCAGATACCTCCAACTTTCCTTAAGCACATATAATCTCCTTATTTGAGCTAAAACCTGGATTTCCCCTCTTTCCATACCATATTCTTTTAAACTCTTTCAAGTTTAAGAGTTTGCCATTTTCCCAGATGTTTGTTCAAAGGATAGTTCAGCATTTTGTTCCTTGCTGACAATAACTAGGTTCCTAATGGCCCCTTCTTCTTGACGCCCTTGTCATCTGTTTACATCCATCTGTACTCACTTTCATTACCATTCTCCAGTGTTCAGGATATTTCTCAATGTTCTTACAGAATTTGTCTGTCTTCTACATTAGCATCACCCTGTGTAAAATTTAGATATCCGTACAGATGGCCCTTTCAAAGATTCATGACCGAATTCAATGCTTTTTCTTATATTTTCTCATTTTACGCACACCCAAGAACTGAACCACATTGTTACGATAAGAGGCAGAACTTCCTCTCACTCACCACCACATTTTGATCCATTGCTCTCTGGGTGTTCAGAAACCACAGAACTCAGTGTCCTTAACTTCTCTGGTCTTCTTGATGAAGTAAAATGCCACTAAATACAGAAGAAACTCTTACTTTTTGCCAAACGATAAATCCAGCATGGATGAATTCCAGTCATAATAAAGGGACAAGATACTAATTTTTAAATGTGAATGCTTAGCTATGAATAGAGAGTAAGAACCATATAGAAGATAATCTGTGGGTCTGTAGTGCTCCAAAAGGAAAAGTACAATAGGACTGTTCAAAATGAAATATTAAAAATCACCTTGCATGGGGAGGCAGGGGGTTTGTCCTTGATGTTTTCTACCTGTATTCTATATTGCTCTGATACATGGCACTATTCATAGTTGCTTCTTTCTCAAGTCCCATGAAGGACTTTCCCATACCCTACAGTTTTATTTGTAGCACAAAAATGTTTCTATAAATGGTTATATTTTCAAGTTTGTGTTTGTATACTTATTTATGATACCGCCTTCTTCTATGAATGATTTTTTTAGAAATATCTGAATTGCTGAATAGCACTCTCTTGCACATTAAAGCCAAAATTTTCCTAAGAATGTTAGTAAGTAGTGGTTCTCAGAGAATTGTCCCCAGGTCAATAGGATCATCATCACCGGGGTGACATTAGAAATACAAAATATTGGTCCAGACTAGTCCTACTGAATCAGAAACTCTGGGTGAGGTCCAGTTACCTTTAACAAGCCCTCCAGGGAAATCTGATGCTTTTCAAAGTTTGAAAACCATGAATAATTGTTGTTAATCCTGACTGTACATTAGAAGTACCTGGGCACCTCTAAATAATATCACTGCCTAGGGCTCACCACAGATTGTGTAAATGCAAATATCTGGGTAGGAGAACACAGATTTCACAAAGATTCTGACACAAGATAAAGCTGGAGTCTCATGTTCTCCTTCACCTCCCCCACGGATCGCAGGTACTTGAACCTGACTGCTCCCCTCCACCACTGAACGCTCTGCAAAGTCATCCTGAACAACTTTTTTCCAATGCCTCGGAGTTCTTCTTAGTGCTCATGTTACATATCATCTCTTTAATGCTACACCATAAGTTTAACAATAGTCACATGATATGAGGGGATGGGTTTTTATCTTCTTTATTTTTGAATTTCAAATTGTATGGCTTTCATAACCAAAAACAACATTCCTTTAAAAATAGCCAAGTATTAAAATGTATTTATTTAAAATTTATTCAATTAATTAAGACAGGGTCTCACTGTGTTGCCCAGGCTAGAGTGCAGTGGCATCATCATAGCTCACTGCAACCTTAAACTCCTGGGCTCAAGTGATCCAGTTACCTCAGCCTCCTAAGTAGCTGAGACTATAGGCATGTGCCACCACACCTGGCTGATTTTCCTATTTTTTGTAGAGATGGCGTCTTGCTATGTTGCATAGGCTGGTCTCAAACTCCTGGGCTCAAGAGATCCTCCTGCTTCAGCCTCTCAAAGTGCTAGGATTACAGGTGGGAACTACCACAACCTGCCTAAAATACTTTTAAATAATTAAATTGAACAAAAATTTTAAGACTAGTAAATTGTGTTTCTAAATAACTGATTAGTGAATAAACAGCTATTTCACTATTATAAGAGGTAATAATAAAATTAATCAATTTGTAAAAATGCATTATGTTCATGAGCAGATAAGTTAAATATACCCATGTAAATACTACTGCATGTTTCTTCACTCTATTAAAAAATAATGTCATAGAAAAACAATCTGAAGCTTGAATATATATGTATATATGCACATATGTGTATTTCTACATATATAATTAAGTTTTTAGGTTAATTTATTAAAGCTCATTACTTTTGAAAACAGTGATTTTTTTTTGTACAATGACGATATGAACTACATGCCTATAAATCATAACTATCCTAATATATCTTATTACTTTCTCATCCTTGAAAGGAAATATTTTACTTTATAAAAGTAAATAAGATTATATGATTCATTGTTTTACTATAAATAAAAATAGTTTGGTTTATGCATATGTCATTATCTGTTGTAAACTATGCTTGTGACTAAAACCTGACTAATCCAAAGAGTTTGAAAATTATAAAATAACAGTTTGAGCATTAGTGACACATCATATTATTAAAAAGCACAAACCTCATTGATTTTAACTATATCATATTTTAAATCATTTATATTCTAAACTTGAATCTTTTTAATAAAATTACCAACATTATGGAAATATTCCAATATTAGAGTTTGCAATTTGTAATTATTTTTTGCACGTGTGACTGGTCTGAACTCATTTTGACATTTGGAAATTCAGCTTAATTTATTCATTAAATTATAACTATATTAAAGTTTATATTACTTCATTAACTTATAATGCTTATTCTTTGTAAAAGAATCAAATAGAAATAATTTAAATCAATCCCTTTTTGGAAAAAAGTTTCCTATATTATTGACCTGTAGTAAATTAGTAACATGAGGATTAAAATATCTATAGGAAAATACTCTTTTGAAAAAAAAGAACAATTAGATATAAGATTACCAACCAAATAATAATTTATGTGTCTTATTTTCACTATCGTTCTTAAGTTTCTTTCATCATCTTTATGTTAGCATGGTCGCAAGAAAGTACTTGTATATCTTTTGGAGTGTTTCCCTATAGTTTCTTAAACCCGCTCAAACAACACATTTGACTTACTTGTCACTGGGCTGTAGTCCAGAAAAATCACTGATTTCTTTTTTTCTCCCTAAAGAAGTTTTTTTGCCTTTCTGAATAACTATGTTTTTTTTCCTTCCTTTCTTAACGTAACCCCTGAAAGCCTGTTTTTGGTATCAAAACAAATACCAGTGCTAGAGAGCAGTGCACATTCTTAATCTGTAGATTAACATCTGAAATAAAAGCTAACTATACATTTTGGCTGATTGAAAACTGGAATACTCATGCATGAATGAAATCTACATATAATTTAAAAATCTCATTTAAACCGTTAGTTTCAGCATCTTCCCCCACTACTTCTCTTTATGACGCAGTTGTTGAAAATTATAAAATTGACTCTCTTGAGTTTTACCTCCTTTGGCTTTCTTTTTGTTCTACTCACCTGCAAGAATAGTAAGCTTAGCAATGAAGAAAAGTGATAAATAAAATGGGGAGAACAAAAGAGGACTCTATAATTCACAATTCTTTAATAGTTAAGAGTCAATTACATGTGAATTTCCTCCATGTGGATCATTATAATGTTTATGTGCCCATATTTTATAATTCTGTATTCTGGCTCCACAGTGCCTGAGTCATCATCTATATCAGATGCTTGCTGGATATATGTTATAGTTCCATCTTAAAATGAAAATTTCTAAAGGAATGAAGCATCATGCTGTGTAGATTGTGTCTAGTATTGCAGATATTAATATTCTACTTTCACAAAATGTTACTCTTCTTACTGGATTAATTTTGTTTTCCCTCTTATGATGGTTCATCAGGCTTTTATGATGGTTCTAGAAAACTGAAATGACTTGTATGAGGTCGCATGATTGTTTATGGATAAAGATCCAATAACATTTAAATATTAATTTACTGTACATTTAACTAAATATAAGAATGTAAGTATTCATTTGATTCAGCTGTGGAGAGATTTCTATGTGCACTGGAAATATAAAGATGAATAAGACCCTTGCCCTATTTTTCAACATTTCACTATTTAATTATGGAGGCTGACAAATAAACACATGGAATAAAATATAGCCTTATTTCCAAGTACTATTTGCCTTATTTTTCAAGCGTCCTTTGCCACTAGATTATAAACTTCTCTAAGGCAAAGGTGATTTCTTATTCATCTTTGTATCCCCAGAGCTGAGAAGAGCACTTCACCAGTTTATAACGCGACACGATGGATTTCTGGTGTCTAGAAGGGAGATCTATACTGTGAGAATATAGGGAAAAAAATGTGTATTTGTAAATGGAGAATCAATAGAGCAAGGAGAAAGCCATTATCTGACTATGCTTCCCTCAGCACAGCACTGATGCTAACTGTTCTGAAAAGTGCCACGATAATAGCAACAGTAATTGCAACAACCACACAACAATAATTGGATCTTTGGCCCTGATTCTGTAAATAGTTAGCATGAGAGATTCTCAGGGATTCTTATATGACCCCAGCTAGGCTCAGTGCCTTTAACTGCCCACTCTAGAGTACAAGAACACCATATAAAATTCAAGCTATGGCTTTATAGGGGCAAGAGAAATCCCTCCAGGAGCTGTTCCATACCCGTTATTTAACTTTTCTTTCATGTTCTGGCCACAGTGTCTGTCAAACTCTCCAGTAGGAGGAGGTATAGCACTCTGGATATCTCTTTGCCTGGATAACAGATTAGATGGCTTATCATTTCCATCCTATAATCAAGGTACATTTAAAAAGGATTTAATTCCAGGATTGCACTTTCAAAAAAGAATTCATATTCTCCTAACTTTTATCCAGGAACCCTTCTGACATTGCTCTCTACGTTTCCCATCAATAGCACTAGGAAAGCTAACAGGGAGAGTTTCACAGCAGCTCTAACATCTAAGAGCATGGCCCAGAGTGGGGCAATGGGGCAGGGGACCAGAATTCCTGTGGGATGTACTAACACCTCCCTTTTAACTATGTCTTTTTTTAATCCTGATAAGAATGCAAAAATTTCTCAATTTGCTTACTAGTTTAATTGTTTATATTATACTGTCTTTATGTCCTCTAAATTTCTTGCCTGTATCAGAGTGGCTTACCTTAGTTTATACCTATTAGAAAGGGGAAAAATATATGTATGTCTCCTAATAAAAACAATAGTACATCACAGAATTTTGGCTTGAGCAACAACTTCTGAAAAATATACTGTCTAACTAGGAACTACACTCTGATATCATATTTTGTCCATTTAAGTCAGAGCTGCAAAGCACAGTCTATTGGTAAAGTTTAGGGACCCTAGGGCCAAACTATCTTGTTGAACTCTGGCTCTGCCTTTTCTTGCTGACTGTGCTACTGTAGGCAATTACTGAACCTTTGTGTTTCTCAGCTTCCTAATCTGGAAAACAGGGTTAATAATAGTTCCTATATCATAGGGATGCAATCTTAACAAATGAAATGAAGATATCTCTATCTACATCTATCTATATCTGTATCTATATCTATACACATATACACGTGTGTGTGATTTAGAAGAATTCCTGTAATACAGTGCTACAAAAATGTTTATATGCATACATGTGTGTTTTTTTGTAAAATAAAATATTTTATAAAGCAAATTAGACTGTGTGTGGTCTGGAAGCTTCAGTTGCTATGGAAAAGATTCTTTCATCATTTCAGAAAGCACTTTTTTTTGGGTCCCATATTGCTAGGCTGGGAGATGAGAGTTGAGTGGTATTCATAGACTGCCAAGAACTTAATTTGCATACATAAATCTAGATACAGAAAGATGTACTGCAACATTGTCAAATCTCATCTGGACACGTACTGGAAAGTATGGCTTTGGGAGCTACCAAACATCAGCAAATATGTTATCAAGCTACAAAAGAAATCAAATGCACTTTAAAATGTCCCTTTAGTGTACTCTGTCAATATTTTATTTTTCAAAGAGTAAAGCTTCTCTTGTAGGAATTTCATTAATGTGTTAAACTATGAAAATGTCAATTTGAGTGAAACTTACAAGTAAAAGCCATTCTAACAGAAGAGTCAGAAAAATCAAATAAAGTAAAATTCAATAAAAATGCCCAGATAAAATAAAGCAGAAGAAATTTATATTAAAGCTTCCAACAAATAAATGTTTGATTGTTTCGTTTTCAGAAACTATTAAAAGTTCAACAGTCATCTTTGGTGAAGGAGTTCAGTTGGACTCTGGAGAATTGTTTTATGTCATCTGATTGAGATGACAACCATTTTATTACCCAGAAAGACTTGCCAATAACTGGTACACTTTAGTGAATTCATACAAATAATTCCTAGCATCAGTTTTCTAGTTTTTCATGTGACATTTGTATTTCCAAGGAATGCCTATAGAACATAAAGCCCTAATGTTTCATACATAAGACAAATCTTATGATCTCTTTAAAATTAAATTGAGAAAGTCCCAGTGAAATAAAATACAGAATTGGAGTGATTCCTTACAATGACGAACACATCCTAGTCTAAAAAACATCTTTCAGGAAAAAAAAGGGAGAGAAGTTAAAGTGCAATGTACCAGAACGTATTTTTTGGTATACATCATTTGCTTTTTCTCCAAACTTTCCAGAATAGTATTGAAAATAATTTGGAAATAGTGTTTAAAAACCATCAAGAAAAAGCATCTTATTGATTACATTTGTTGCAATTCTTCTCATAATCTTTGTATGACCTTAATTACAAGCAATGGCATATGATTCTTTAACCTACAGGATTCTTAATTTCTAGTCTTAATTTCAACTGTGTCATTACAACAAAAAATAATGAGACCAAAAAATAATACCGGATTTTATATTTGCTTCTTGTTGCATAGATAGTTTTAACATCTTTGCCTTGACAATTTCAACATAATAAATCAATACTTTGAAAAGGCACATAGTATATCACAGCTAGAGCCTGAATCCAGGTTGCCTAACTCCCATTCCAGTACCCTGTCTGCTTTACAATTTTCTACCTCTAAAAGTAATTTTTATTATTGTATTCCAACAACATTTTAACATGCATAAAATACAGCAAGTCTAATAAAAAGACATAGAGGTCCAGAAGCTCATAAAACAGGATGTCAAAATCAGACCTCAAAAATACCATACCTCTAGTGTCTTAATTTTTTCATAAATATTTTGCATTTCCTATGTTCCATATATGGAAATAACCAAACCCTCCAAATAAAAGATTTTACATGCCCCGTCCACATGGACCATCTAAATGCAGCTCAGCAGTCTCAATTCCTGGGAGTCCAGATTGAGCTTTAAGACAGATGGCAGCAAACCATGCAGAACATTTCTGCAATGACACAGCTCATTTGTTTTTCTCTACATAGAAATGACCTCTATCTTTCTGTTCATGGAGTAATGGATAATGTATCAGACCAGGCATTAGGAGATCAATCCCAGATTTGGTTTTGCAACTGACTGTGTGCACACATTGGGCACGACACTTAACCTTTTTATTCTGATTTCCTCCGCTCCAAATTGGGTAGATAGATAAAATAATCTCTGCAGTCCTTTTTTATATACTTATTCTATTTTACATAGGTTTATATACCTTTGGATGAAAAAAAAATCACGCAGATGATAACCAAAAAAAGTCATGGAAGAAAAACTTTCTAGCATATAATGTTTGATAGATAATCTTCAATAGAACTAATCTAAAATAAACAGCAACCCTTCAGAACTAACCTAACTCCACAAACTGCTGTCTATCCAGAAATTTTTATGGAAAATTTTACAGCCAATGATATCAATATCTTCTAAGTTGCCAAATCCATAGGCTTCTCTCATAGTCTTTACCTTTCTTAGATGTTCTATAAAATTTGACACTGTTGTTCACTTCCAGCCTTCCTCTATTTTAGTTTTGACTACTGAGACAACACTAGAAGCTGGAAGCTCTCTGTATTTCTTTAATTAATTAAATTTAATGTTGTACACTTGGCTCCTTCTCGTAGACCCTCCCCTTAAACATCTGTCAACTGCCCCCCTTGTTTACTCTGGGGTACTGGTATTGACTCAGACCCTCTCAGAATCAGAACTCCCACCTGTAGTTGCTAATCATTCTCAAATCCCGATTTCCGCTCTAACCTCTCTCCTGAGACAGGATCAGGTTTTTTTCCTACCTGCTTCCTTAAACTATACTGGTAACTAAAAGCCACTTTCTCTCAGAACAGTTAGAGTCTGTTCTGCATTCTCCATGTCACCCAAGCTAAAACCATGGCATCATTCTCAAGCTGGTTTTTTTTTTTCTCACTTCTGGCATCTAAGTGGTCATCAGTTCTTTTCAATTTGTGGAGAAAATGTTGTTTGAATAGATCCCCTTCTGGGTAATATCACATTCTGGCTTATTTCGTATCTTTGGCACCTGGACTATTGCCATAGCCTTCTCATCAATTTCTGTCGTTCTAGTTCTCCTTCTGTCTAATCCATCATCTGAACTACTCTCTGAATTCTCTCTCTGAAACAAAAACCTAATCATGTTATTCTCACTGCCTTAAAAATTTAGCTATCTAAATCGCATATGGGATAAGTTCTAAAATTCTAAATATATCCTCTAATGTCCTTCAAATTCAGCTTGAAGTCCCACTTTCAGCTCCCAGTGCTATTCCAGCAAACCAGCGGAGGAGCACTGGTTTGATGTTTATGAAAAATGTGATGCACATTCATATACAAAATGCCCTCGAACACCCCATCTCTTCACTAGAATATCCCTTCCTAATCTGTGCAGCCTTCTTATACCTCCCAGGTCGATTGATGGCACAATTCTCTGACTCTCAGCAGCACAGCCACAGGTCTGATCAATACAAACATATTTAGGGAAACATTAGGTCAGATTATTAAACATTAAGGCAGTTCTAGAAATCCTGGTGTGTATGGTGGCTGTATGTACGCCTTTGTTATAACCTTTGTGACTATATTCCTGTTGTGTGCAAAAACCATGTCTTCCTTTCATTTATATTCCTAGTGCCCAACAAATTGCTTAAGTGTTTGCTTGATGAATTAAGTAAATAGTCCTTGGATTTTCTTTCTCCAATGCTAAAAGTTAAAAAAAAAAAATAGAGGAGAATTGGAAAGACTCTTTATAAAAAATCTTCAAAAAAAGTATGAGTTTTTACAAACAATTCCTTTTTGTTTATTTGTGCTTAATTTTTAGATGCACTAGCCTAGACCAAAATCACAACTCAAGAAACAAAGGAACACGCAGACATAAAGAATTATCTTACTTTGGCATGTAGGAATTCATATTAAAATTTTATATTTTTTTTCCTTATTTCCAATACAAAGTTTGGTGGGTTTTGTTTTTGAGTTTTTTTAATTACAAAATATTTTGTTGGTCTCCAGGAAGTAGAAAAGTTTGTTTTCACCATAACCAACAATTTACTAAATTAGAACTTCCTTTCTAGGATAACAAACTATTGAGATGTACAAAGTTGACCTGCAGTTGACCCATATTTTGACCATTTCCAAAAGTCAATGAGCCCATTGAACTCCTAATTTAATTTCATATTCTCCACATTGCAGTTAAACTCTGTTTCTTGTTAGGAATTTGGAATCTGTGCAATAAAGGCTAAAATGCGTCAAGGTACAGAATCTGGACTTCTTAAAGTGATAACATGACATCTGCTTGACTCTGGAAAGTACTTACCAGGACTTTAACATTCCTTAGACCAGTACATAATCAGCACCCTACAAAATAAATATCAACTGGATAAAAACAAACTTTCCAATGGGACAGGGTCTTTTTTTTTTTAATACTTCATGTCTACTTCTGTTAGAGTACCTACTATGTCATGCTAAAATTTATTCACATCTGTCTTAACATCTGGGTAAATGTTTCTGAACTGTGGCACCATAGCTAGATATTTATTTCATGTGGAGGGCTGTCCTGTGCATTGTAGAATATTTAGCAACATCCCTAAATCTCACTAGAGGATACTGGATGTCAGTATACACTCCTCAGATGTGACACTCACACATGTCCCATACATTACCAAATGTCCCTGAGGAGGCAAAATAATCTCCAGTTGCGAACCACTGTTTGAGGTGGTGAGCAACTTGATTTGTACTTCTTTATGTAGTTACCACATAGCACAGTGTCTGACACTGAGAACATATTCAATAAACATCTCCTGAAAAAAGTAGTAAGTGCTAATATTTGAGACCATATGTTGGATTCTATCTCTGCAGTCCTACAAATCTATGTCTTAGCCCGAAAGTATATCCAGTCCATAAGTACTGATGGAAGGTGATCGATTCTCCTCACTCCTAGGAAAACC